>NW_026972813.1:0-76778 GCF_036711695.1 Zophobas morio | reverse complement strand
AAATTTTAGCTAGAAACTGTATTTTTGTCGATTTTTATTGAATTTGAACTATATTTCAACGTTTTTTGATGGTTCTGAGCCACCAAACACACTTAAAGCATGCAGAATCGACTCAGAATAGGAAAAGGAGACGTTTAGGTCAATTTTATGCATTCTGGCGTTCGTAGATACAAGAAAACTGTTAAAATTCTTCAGAAACGTCACTTTTGAAGTGTTTTCTTGTACTTTTAAGCCAATCAGATACCCTACGGGCTCGGAAAGTGCAACGAAACCATCAAATTTTAGCTAGAAACTGTATTTTTGTCGATTTTTATTGAATTTGAACTATATTTCAACGTTTTTTGATGGTTCTGAGCCACCAAACACACTTAAAGCATGCAGAATCGACTCAGAATAGGAAAAGGAGACGTTTAGGTCAATTTTATGCATTCTGGCGTTCGTAGATACAAGAAAACTGTTAAAATTCTTCAGAAACGTCACTTTTGAAGTGTTTTCTTGTACTTTTAAGCCAATCAGATACCCTACGGGCTCGGAAAGTGCAACGAAACCATCAAATTTTAGCTAGAAACTGTATTTTTGTCGATTTTTATTGAATTTGAACTATATTTCAACGTTTTTTGATGGTTCTGAGCCACCAAACACACTTAAAGCATGCAGAATCGACTCAGAATAGGAAAAGGAGACGTTTAGGTCAATTTTATGCATTCTGGCGTTCGTAGATACAAGAAAACTGTTAAAATTCTTCAGAAACGTCACTTTTGAAGTGTTTTCTTGTACTTTTAAGCCAATCAGATACCCTACGGGCTCGGAAAGTGCAACGAAACCATAAAATTTTAGCTAGAAACTGTATTTTTGTCGATTTTTATTGAATTTGATTTATATTTCAACGTTTTTTGATGGTTCTGAGCCACCAAACACACTTAAAGCATGCAGAATCGACTCAGAATAGGAAAAGGAGACGTTTAGGTCAATTTTATGCATTCTGGCGTTCGTAGATACAAGAAAACTGTTAAAATTCTTCAGAAACGTCACTTTTGAAGTGTTTTCTTGTACTTTTAAGCCAATCAGATACCCTACGGGCTCGGAAAGTGCAACGAAACCATCAAATTTTAGCTAGAAACTGTATTTTTGTCGATTTTTATTGAATTTGAACTTATATTTCAACGTTTTTTGATGGTTCTGAGCCACCAAACACACTTAAAGCATGCAGAATCGACTCAGAATAGGAAAAGGAGACGTTTAGGTCAATTTTATGCATTCTGGCGTTCGTAGATACAAGAAAACTGTTAAAATTCTTCAGAAACGTCACTTTTGAAGTGTTTTCTTGTACTTTTAAGCCAATCAGATACCCTACGGGCTCGGAAAGTGCAACGAAACCATCAAATTTTAGCTAGAAACTGTATTTTTGTCGATTTTTATTGAATTTGAACTATATTTCAACGTTTTTTGATGGTTCTGAGCCACCAAACACACTTAAAGCATGCAGAATCGACTCAGAATAGGAAAAGGAGACGTTTAGGTCAATTTTATGCATTCTGGCGTTCGTAGATACAAGAAAACTGTTAAAATTCTTCAGAAACGTCACTTTTGAAGTGTTTTCTTGTACTTTTAAGCCAATCAGATACCCTACGGGCTCGGAAAGTGCAACGAAACCATCAAATTTTAGCTAGAAACTGTATTTTTGTCGATTTTTATTGAATTTGAACTATATTTCAACGTTTTTTGATGGTTCTGAGCCACCAAACACACTTAAAGCATGCAGAATCGACTCAGAATAGGAAAAGGAGACGTTTAGGTCAATTTTATGCATTCTGGCGTTCGTAGATACAAGAAAACTGTTAAAATTCTTCAGAAACGTCACTTTTGAAGTGTTTTCTTGTACTTTTAAGCCAATCAGATACCCTACGGGCTCGGAAAGTGCAACGAAACCATCAAATTTTAGCTAGAAACTGTATTTTTGTCGATTTTTATTGAATTTGAACTATATTTCAACGTTTTTTGATGGTTCTGAGCCACCAAACACACTTAAAGCATGCAGAATCGACTCAGAATAGGAAAAGGAGACGTTTAGGTCAATTTTATGCATTCTGGCGTTCGTAGATTCAAGAAAACTGTTAAAATTCTTCAGAAACGTCACTTTTGAAGTGTTTTCTTGTACTTTTAAGCCAATCAGATACCCTACGGGCTCGGAAAGTGCAACGAAACCATCAAATTTTAGCTAGAAACTGTATTTTTGTCGATTTTTATTGAATTTGAACTATATTTCAACGTTTTTTGATGGTTCTGAGCCACCAAACACACTTAAAGCATGCAGAATCGACTCAGAATAGGAAAAGGAGACGTTTAGGTCAATTTTATGCATTCTGGCGTTCGTAGATACAAGAAAACTGTTAAAATTCTTCAGAAACGTCACTTTTGAAGTGTTTTCTTGTACTTTTAAGCCAATCAGATACCCTACGGGCTCGGAAAGTGCAACGAAACCATAAAATTTTAGCTAGAAACTGTATTTTTGTCGATTTTTATTGAATTTGATTTATATTTCAACGTTTTTTTATGGTTCTGAGCCACCAAACACACTTAAAGCATGCAGAATCGACTCAGAATAGGAAAAGGAGACGTTTAGGTCAATTTTATGCATTCTGGCGTTCGTAGATACAAGAAAACTGTTAAAATTCTTCAGAAACGTCACTTTTGAAGTGTTTTCTTGTACTTTTAAGCCAATCAGATACCCTACGGGCTCGGAAAGTGCAACGAAACCATCAAATTTTAGCTAGAAACTGTATTTTTGTCGATTTTTATTGAATTTGAACTATATTTCAACGTTTTTTGATGGTTCTGAGCCACCAAACACACTTAAAGCATGCAGAATCGACTCAGAATAGGAAAAGGAGACGTTTAGGTCAATTTTATGCATTCTGGCGTTCGTAGATACAAGAAAACTGTTAAAATTCTTCAGAAACGTCACTTTTGAAGTGTTTTCTTGTACTTTTAAGCCAATCAGATACCCTACGGGCTCGGAAAGTGCAACGAAACCATAAAATTTTAGCTAGAAACTGTATTTTTGTCGATTTTTATTGAATTTGATTAATATTTCAACGTTTTTTTATGGTTCTGAGCCACCAAACACACTTAAAGCATGCAGAATCGACTCAGAATAGGAAAAGGAGACGTTTAGGTCAATTTTATGCATTCTGGCGTTCGTAGATACAAGAAAACTGTTAAAATTCTTCAGAAACGTCACTTTTGAAGTGTTTTCTTGTACTTTTAAGCCAATCAGATACCCTACGGGCTCGGAAAGTGCAACGAAACCATCAAATTTTAGCTAGAAACTGTATTTTTGTCGATTTTTATTGAATTTGAACTATATTTCAACGTTTTTTGATGGTTCTGAGCCACCAAACACACTTAAAGCATGCAGAATCGACTCAGAATAGGAAAAGGAGACGTTTAGGTCAATTTTATGCATTCTGGCGTTCGTAGATACAAGAAAACTGTTAAAATTCTTCAGAAACGTCACTTTTGAAGTGTTTTCTTGTACTTTTAAGCCAATCAGATACCCTACGGGCTCGGAAAGTGCAACGAAACCATCAAATTTTAGCTAGAAACTGTATTTTTGTCGATTTTTATTGAATTTGAACTATATTTCAACGTTTTTTGATGGTTCTGAGCCACCAAACACACTTAAAGCATGCAGAATCGACTCAGAATAGGAAAAGGAGACGTTTAGGTCAATTTTATGCATTCTGGCGTTCGTAGATACAAGAAAACTGTTAAAATTCTTCAGAAACGTCACTTTTGAAGTGTTTTCTTGTACTTTTAAGCCAATCAGATACCCTACGGGCTCGGAAAGTGCAACGAAACCATCAAATTTTAGCTAGAAACTGTATTTTTGTCGATTTTTATTGAATTTGAACTATATTTCAACGTTTTTTGATGGTTCTGAGCCACCAAACACACTTAAAGCATGCAGAATCGACTCAGAATAGGAAAAGGAGACGTTTAGGTCAATTTTATGCATTCTGGCGTTCGTAGATACAAGAAAACTGTTAAAATTCTTCAGAAACGTCACTTTTGAAGTGTTTTCTTGTACTTTTAAGCCAATCAGATACCCTACGGGCTCGGAAAGTGCAACGAAACCATCAAATTTTAGCTAGAAACTGTATTTTTGTCGATTTTTATTGAATTTGAACTATATTTCAACGTTTTTTGATGGTTCTGAGCCACCAAACACACTTAAAGCATGCAGAATCGACTCAGAATAGGAAAAGGAGACGTTTAGGTCAATTTTATGCATTCTGGCGTTCGTAGATACAAGAAAACTGTTAAAATTCTTCAGAAACGTCACTTTTGAAGTGTTTTCTTGTACTTTTAAGCCAATCAGATACCCTACGGGCTCGGAAAGTGCAACGAAACCATCAAATTTTAGCTAGAAACTGTATTTTTGTCGATTTTTATTGAATTTGAGCTATATTTCAACGTTTTTTGATGGTTCTGAGCCACCAAACACACTTAAAGCATGCAGAATCGACTCAGAATAGGAAAAGGAGACGTTTAGGTCAATTTTATGCATTCTGGCGTTCGTAGATACAAGAAAACTGTTAAAATTCTTCAGAAACGTCACTTTTGAAGTGTTTTCTTGTACTTTTAAGCCAATCAGATACCCTACGGGCTCGGAAAGTGCAACGAAACCATCAAATTTTAGCTAGAAACTGTATTTTTGTCGATTTTTATTGAATTTGAACTATATTTCAACGTTTTTTGATGGTTCTGAGCCACCAAACACACTTAAAGCATGCAGAATCGACTCAGAATAGGAAAAGGAGACGTTTAGGTCAATTTTATGCATTCTGGCGTTCGTAGATACAAGAAAACTGTTAAAATTCTTCAGAAACGTCACTTTTGAAGTGTTTTCTTGTACTTTTAAGCCAATCAGATACCCTACGGGCTCGGAAAGTGCAACGAAACCATAAAATTTTAGCTAGAAACTGTATTTTTGTCGATTTTTATTGAATTTGATTTATATTTCAACGTTTTTTTATGGTTCTGAGCCACCAAACACACTTAAAGCATGCAGAATCGACTCAGAATAGGAAAAGGAGACGTTTAGGTCAATTTTATGCATTCTGGCGTTCGTAGATACAAGAAAACTGTTAAAATTCTTCAGAAACGTCACTTTTGAAGTGTTTTCTTGTACTTTTAAGCCAATCAGATACCCTACGGGCTCGGAAAGTGCAACGAAACCATCAAATTTTAGCTAGAAACTGTATTTTTGTCGATGTTTATTGAATTTGAACTATATTTCAACGTTTTTTGATGGTTCTGAGCCACCAAACACACTTAAAGCATGCAGAATCGACTCAGAATAGGAAAAGGAGACGTTTAGGTCAATTTTATGCATTCTGGCGTTCGTAGATACAAGAAAACTGTTAAAATTCTTCAGAAACGTCACTTTTGAAGTGTTTTCTTGTACTTTTAAGCCAATCAGATACCCTACGGGCTCGGAAAGTGCAACGAAACCATCAAATTTTAGCTAGAAACTGTATTTTTGTCGATTTTTATTGAATTTGAACTATATTTCAACGTTTTTTGATGGTTCTGAGCCACCAAACACACTTAAAGCATGCAGAATCGACTCAGAATAGGAAAAGGAGACGTTTAGGTCAATTTTATGCATTCTGGCGTTCGTAGATACAAGAAAACTGTTAAAATTCTTCAGAAACGTCACTTTTGAAGTGTTTTCTTGTACTTTTAAGCCAATCAGATACCCTACGGGCTCGGAAAGTGCAACGAAACCATCAAATTTTAGCTAGAAACTGTATTTTTGTCGATTTTTATTGAATTTGAACTATATTTCAACGTTTTTTGATGGTTCTGAGCCACCAAACACACTTAAAGCATGCAGAATCGACTCAGAATAGGAAAAGGAGACGTTTAGGTCAATTTTATGCATTCTGGCGTTCGTAGATACAAGAAAACTGTTAAAATTCTTCAGAAACGTCACTTTTGAAGTGTTTTCTTGTACTTTTAAGCCAATCAGATACCCTACGGGCTCGGAAAGTGCAACGAAACCATCAAATTTTAGCTAGAAACTGTATTTTTGTCGATTTTTATTGAATTTGAACTATATTTCAACGTTTTTTGATGGTTCTGAGCCACCAAACACACTTAAAGCATGCAGAATCGACTCAGAATAGGAAAAGGAGACGTTTAGGTCAATTTTATGCATTCTGGCGTTCGTAGATACAAGAAAACTGTTAAAATTCTTCAGAAACGTCACTTTTGAAGTGTTTTCTTGTACTTTTAAGCCAATCAGATACCCTACGGGCTCGGAAAGTGCAACGAAACCATCAAATTTTAGCTAGAAACTGTATTTTTGTCGATTTTTATTGAATTTGAACTATATTTCAACGTTTTTTGATGGTTCTGAGCCACCAAACACACTTAAAGCATGCAGAATCGACTCAGAATAGGAAAAGGAGACGTTTAGGTCAATTTTATGCATTCTGGCGTTCGTAGATACAAGAAAACTGTTAAAATTCTTCAGAAACGTCACTTTTGAAGTGTTTTCTTGTACTTTTAAGCCAATCAGATACCCTACGGGCTCGGAAAGTGCAACGAAACCATCATATTTTAGCTAGAAACTGTATTTTTGTCGATTTTTATTGAATTTGAACTATATTTCAACGTTTTTTGATGGTTCTGAGCCACCAAACACACTTAAAGCATGCAGAATCGACTCAGAATAGGAAAAGGAGACGTTTAGGTCAATTTTATGCATTCTGGCGTTCGTAGATACAAGAAAACTGTTAAAATTCTTCAGAAACGTCACTTTTGAAGTGTTTTCTTGTACTTTTAAGCCAATCAGATACCCTACGGGCTCGGAAAGTGCAACGAAACCATCAAATTTTAGCTAGAAACTGTATTTTTGTCGATTTTTATTGAATTTGAACTATATTTCAACGTTTTTTGATGGTTCTGAGCCACCAAACACACTTAAAGCATGCAGAATCGACTCAGAATAGGAAAAGGAGACGTTTAGGTCAATTTTATGCATTCTGGCGTTCGTAGATACAAGAAAACTGTTAAAATTCTTCAGAAACGTCACTTTTGAAGTGTTTTCTTGTACTTTTAAGCCAATCAGATACCCTACGGGCTCGGAAAGTGCAACGAAACCATCAAATTTTAGCTAGAAACTGTATTTTTGTCGATTTTTATTGAATTTGAACTATATTTCAACGTTTTTTGATGGTTCTGAGCCACCAAACACACTTAAAGCATGCAGAATCGACTCAGAATAGGAAAAGGAGACGTTTAGGTCAATTTTATGCATTCTGGCGTTCGTAGATACAAGAAAACTGTTAAAATTCTTCAGAAACGTCACTTTTGAAGTGTTTTCTTGTACTTTTAAGCCAATCAGATACCCTACGGGCTCGGAAAGTGCAACGAAACCATCAAATTTTAGCTAGAAACTGTATTTTTGTCGATTTTTATTGAATTTGAACTATATTTCAACGTTTTTTGATGGTTCTGAGCCACCAAACACACTTAAAGCATGCAGAATCGACTCAGAATAGGAAAAGGAGACGTTTAGGTCAATTTTATGCATTCTGGCGTACGTAGATACAAGAAAACTGTTAAAATTCTTCAGAAACGTCACTTTTGAAGTGTTTTCTTGTACTTTTAGATACCCTACGGGCTCGGAAAGTGCAACGAAACGATCAAATTTTAGCTAGAAACTGTATTTTTGTCGATTTTTATTGAATTTGAACTATATTTCAACGTTTTTTGATGGTTCTGAGCCACCAAACACACTTAAAGCATGCAGAATCGACTCAGAATAGGAAAAGGAGACGTTTAGGTCAATTTTATGCATTCTGGCGTTCGTAGATACAAGAAAACTGTTAAAATTCTTCAGAAACGTCACTTTTGAAGTGTTTTCTTGTACTTTTAAGCCAATCAGATACCCTACGGGCTCGGAAAGTGCAACGAAACCATCAAATTTTAGCTAGAAACTGTATTTTTGTCGATTTTTATTGAATTTGAACTATATTTCAACGTTTTTTGATGGTTCTGAGCCACCAAACACACTTAAAGCATGCAGAATCGACTCAGAATAGGAAAAGGAGACGTTTAGGTCAATTTTATGCATTCTGGCGTTCGTAGATACAAGAAAACTGTTAAAATTCTTCAGAAACGTCACTTTTGAAGTGTTTTCTTGTACTTTTAAGCCAATCAGATACCCTACGGGCTCGGAAAGTGCAACGAAACCATCAAATTTTAGCTAGAAACTGTATTTTTGTCGATTTTTATTGAATTTGAACTATATTTCAACGTTTTTTGATGGTTCTGAGCCACCAAACACACTTAAAGCATGCAGAATCGACTCCGAATAGGAAAAGGAGACGTTTAGGTCAATTTTATGCATTCTGGCGTTCGTAGATAGAAGAAAACTGTTAAAATTCTTCAGAAACGTCACTTTTGAAATGTTTTCTTGTACTTTTAAGCCAATCAGATACCCAACGGGCTCGGAAAGTGCAACGAAACCATCAAATTTTAGCTAGAAACTGTATTTTTGTCGATTTTTATTGAATTTGAACTATATTTCAACGTTTTTTGATGGTTCTGAGCCACCAAACACACTTAAAGCATGCAGAATCGACTCAGAATAGGAAAAGGAGACGTTTAGGTCAATTTTATGCATTCTGGCGTTCGTAGATACAAGAAAACTGTTAAAATTCTTCAGAAACGTCACTTTTGAAGTGTTTTCTTGTACTTTTAAGCCAATCAGATATCCTACGGGCTCGGAAAGTGCAACGAAACCATCAAATTTTAGCTAGAAACTGTATTTTTGTCGATTTTTATTGAATTTGAACTATATTTCAACGTTTTTTGATGGTTCTGAGCCACCAAACACACTTAAAGCATGCAGAATCGACTCAGAATAGGAAAAGGAGACGTTTAGGTCAATTTTATGCATTCTGGCGTTCGTAGATACAAGAAAACTGTTAAAATTCTTCAGAAACGTCAGTTTTGAAGTGTTTTCTTGTACTTTTAAGCCAATCAGATAACCTACGGGCTCGGAAAGTGCAACGAAACCATCAAATTTTAGCTAGAAACTGTATTTTTGTCGATTTTTATTGAATTTGAACTATATTTCAACGTTTTTTGATGGTTCTGAGCCACCAAACACACTTAAAGCATGCAGAATCGACTCAGAATAGGAAAAGGAGACGTTTAGGTCAATTTTATGCATTCTGGCGTTCGTAGATACAAGAAAACTGTTAAAATTCTTCAGAAACGTCACTTTTGAAGTGTTTTCTTGTACTTTTAAGCCAATCAGATACCCTACGGGCTCGGAAAGTGCAACGAAACCATCAAATTTTAGCTAGAAACTGTATTTTTGTCGATTTTTATTGAATTTGAACTATATTTCAACGTTTTTTGATGGTTCTGAGCCACCAAACACACTTAAAGCATGCAGAATCGACTCAGAATAGGAAAAGGAGACGTTTAGGTCAATTTTATGCATTCTGGCGTTCGTAGATACAAGAAAACTGTTAAAATTCTTCAGAAACGTCACTTTTGAAGTGTTTTCTTGTACTTTTAAGCCAATCAGATACCCTACGGGCTCGGAAAGTGCAACGAAACCATCAAATTTTAGCTAGAAACTGTATTTTTGTCGATTTTTATTGAATTTGAACTATATTTCAACGTTTTTTGATGGTTCTGAGCCACCAAACACACTTAAAGCATGCAGAATCGACTCAGAATAGGAAAAGGAGACGTTTAGGTCAATTTTATGCATTCTGGCGTTCGTAGATACAAGAAAACTGTTAAAATTCTTCAGAAACGTCACTTTTGAAGTGTTTTCTTGTACTTTTAAGCCAATCAGATACCCTACGGGCTCGGAAAGTGCAACGAAACCATCAAATTTTAGCTAGAAACTGTATTTTTGTCGATTTTTATTGAATTTGAACTATATTTCAACGTTTTTTGATGGTTCTGAGCCACCAAACACACTTAAAGCATGCAGAATCGACTCAGAATAGGAAAAGGAGACGTTTAGGTCAATTTTATGCATTCTGGCGTTCGTAGATACAAGAAAACTGTTAAAATTCTTCAGAAACGTCACTTTTGAAGTGTTTTCTTGTACTTTTAAGCCAATCAGATACCCTACGGGCTCGGAAAGTGCAACGAAACCATCAAATTTTAGCTTGAAACTGTATTTTTGTCGATTTTTATTGAATTTGAACTATATTTCAACGTTTTTTGATGGTTCTGAGCCACCAAACACACTTAAAGCATGCAGAATCGACTCAGAATAGGAAAAGGAGACGTTTAGGTCAATTTTATGCATTCTGGCGTTCATAGATACAAGAAAACTGTTAAAATTCTTCAGAAACGTCACTTTTGAAGTGTTTTCTTGTACTTTTAAGCCAATCAGATACCCTACGGGCTCGGAAAGTGCAACGAAACCATCAAATTTTAGCTAGAAACTGAATTTTTGTCGATTTTTATTGAATTTGAACTATATTTCAACGTTTTTTGATGGTTCTGAGCCACCAAACACACTTAAAGCATGCAGAATCGACTCAGAATAGGAAAAGGAGACCTTTAGGTCAATTTCATGCATTCTGGCGTTCGTAGATACAAGAAAACTGTTAAAATTCTTCAGAAACGTCACTTTTGAAGTGTTTTCTTGTACTTTTAAGCCAATCAGATACCCTGCGGGCTCGGAAAGTGCAACGAAACCATCAAATTTTAGCTAGAAACTGTATTTTTGTCGATTTTTATTGAATTTGAACTATATTTCAACGTTTTTTGATGGTTCTGAGCCACCAAACACACTTAAAGCATGCAGAATCGACTCAGAATAGGAAAAGGAGACGTTTAGGTCAATTTTATGCATTCTGGCGTTCGTAGATACAAGAAAACTGTTAAAATTCTTCAGAAACGTCACTTTTGAAGTGTTTTCTTGTACTTTTAAGCCAATCAGATACCCTACGGGCTCGGAAAGTGCAACGAAACCATCAAATTTTAGCTAGAAACTGTATTTTTGTCGATTTTTATTGAATTTGAACTATATTTCAACGTTTATTGATGGTTCTGAGCCACCAAACACACTTAAAGCATGCAGAATCGACTCAGAATAGGAAAAGGAGACGTTTAGGTCAATTTTATGCATTCTGGCGTTCGTAGATACAAGAAAACTGTTAAAATTCTTCAGAAACGTCACTTTTGAAGTGTTTTCTTGTACTTTTAAGCCAATCAGATACCCTACGGGCTCGGAAAGTGCAACGAAACCATCAAATTTTAGCTAGAAACTGTATTTTTGTCGATTTTTATTGAATTTGAACTATATTTCAACGTTTTTTGATGGTTCTGAGCCACCAAACACACTTAAAGCATGCAGAATCGACTCAGAATAGGAAAAGGAGAGGTTTAGGTCAATTTTATGCATTCTGGCGTTCGTAGATACAAGAAAACTGTTAAAATTCTTCAGAAACGTCACTTTTGAAGTGTTTTCTTGTACTTTTAAGCCAATCAGATACCCAACGGGCTCGGAAAGTGCAACGAAACCATCAAATTTTAGCTAGAAACTGTATTTTTGTCGATTTTTATTGAATTTGAACTATATTTCAACGTTTTTTGATGGTTCTGAGCCACCAAACACACTTAAAGCATGCAGAATCGACTCAGAATAGGAAAAGGAGACGTTTAGGTCAATTTTATGCATTCTGGCGTTCGTAGATACAAGAAAACTGTTAAAATTCTTCAGAAACGTCACTTTTGAAGTATTTTCTTGTACTTTTAAGCCAATCAGATACCCTACGGGCTCGGAAAGTGCAACGAAACCATCAAATTTTAGCTAGAAACTGTATTTTTGTCGATTTTTCTTGAATTTGAACTATACTTCAACGTTTTTTGATGGTTCTGAGCCACCAAACACACTTAAAGCATGCAGAATCGACTCAGAATAGGAAAAGGAGACGTTTAGGTCAATTTTATGCATTCTGGCGTTCGTAGATACAAGAAAACTGTTAAAATTCTTCAGAAACGTCACTTTTGAAGTGTTTTCTTGTACTTTTAAGCCAATCAGATACCCTACGGTCTCGGAAAGTGCAACGAAACCATCAAATTTTAGCTAGAAACTGTATTTTTGTCGATTTTTATTGAATTTGAACTATATTTCAACGTTTTTTGATGGTTCTGAGCCACCAAACACACTTAAAGCATGCAGAATCGACTCAGAATAGGAAAAGGAGACGTTTAGGTCAATTTTATGCATTCTGGCGTTCGTAGATACAAGAAAACTGTTAAAATTCTTCAGAAACGTCACTTTTGAAGTGTTTTCTTGTACTTTTAAGCCAATCAGATACCCTACGGGCTCGGAAAGTGCAACGAAACCATCAAATTTTAGCTAGAAACTGTATTTCTGTCGATTTTTATTGAATTTGAACTATATTTCAACGTTTTTTGATGGTTCTGAGCCACCAAACACACTTAAAGCATGCAGAATCGACTCAGAATAGGAAAAGGAGACGTTTAGGTCAATTTTATGCATTCTGGCGTTCGTAGATACAAGAAAACTGTTAAAATTCTTCAGAAACGTCACTTTTGAAGTGTTTTCTTGTACTTTTAAGCCAATCAGATACCCTACGGGCTCGGAAAGTGCAACGAAACCATCAAATTTTAGCTTGAAACTGTATTTTTGTCGATTTTTATTGAATTTGAACTATATTTCAACGTTTTTTGATGGTTCTGAGCCACCAAACACACTTAAAGCATGCAGAATCGACTCAGAATAGGAAAAGGAGACGTTTAGGTCAATTTTATGCATTCTGGCGTTCATAGATACAAGAAAACTGTTAAAATTCTTCAGAAACGTCACTTTTGAAGTGTTTTCTTGTACTTTTAAGCCAATCAGATACCCTACGGGCTCGGAAAGTGCAACGAAACCATCAAATTTTAGCTAGAAACTGAATTTTTGTCGATTTTTATTGAATTTGAACTATATTTCAACGTTTTTTGATGGTTCTGAGCCACCAAACACACTTAAAGCATGCAGAATCGACTCAGAATAGGAAAAGGAGACCTTTAGGTCAATTTCATGCATTCTGGCGTTCGTAGATACAAGAAAACTGTTAAAATTCTTCAGAAACGTCACTTTTGAAGTGTTTTCTTGTACTTTTAAGCCAATCAGATACCCTACGGGCTCGGAAAGTGCAACGAAACCATCAAATTTTAGCTAGAAACTGAATTTTTGTCGATTTTTATTGAATTTGAACTATATTTCAACGTTTTTTGATGGTTCTGAGCCACCAAACACACTTAAAGCATGCAGAATCGACTCAGAATAGGAAAAGGAGACCTTTAGGTCAATTTCATGCATTCTGGCGTTCGTAGATACAAGAAAACTGTTAAAATTCTTCAGAAACGTCACTTTTGAAGTGTTTTCTTGTACTTTTAAGCCAATCAGATACCCTACGGGCTCGGAAAGTGCAACGAAACCATCAAATTTTAGCTAGAAACTGTATTTTTGTCGATTTTTATTGAATTTGAACTATATTTCAACGTTTTTTGATGGTTCTGAGCCACCAAACACACTTAAAGCATGCAGAATCGACTCAGAATAGGAAAAGGAGACGTTTAGGTCAATTTTATGCTTTCTGGCGTTCGTAGATACAAGAAAACTGTTAAAATTCTTCAGAAACGTCACTTTTGAAGTGTTTTCTTGTACTTTTAAGCCAATCAGATACCCTACGGGCTCGGAAAGTGCAACGAAACCATCAAATTTTAGCTAGAAACTGTATTTTTGTCGATTTTTATTGAATTTGAACTATATTTCAACGTTTATTGATGGTTCTGAGCCACCAAACACACTTAAAGCATGCAGAATCGACTCAGAATAGGAAAAGGAGACGTTTAGGTCAATTTTATGCATTCTGGCGTTCGTAGATACAAGAAAACTGTTAAAATTCTTCAGAAACGTCACTTTTGAAGTGTTTTCTTGTACTTTTAAGCCAATCAGATACCCTACGGGCTCGGAAAGTGCAACGAAACCATCAAATTTTAGCTAGAAACTGTATTTTTGTCGATTTTTATTGAATTTGAACTATATTTCAACGTTTTTTGATGGTTCTGAGCCACCAAACACACTTAAAGCATGCAGAATCGACTCAGAATAGGAAAAGGAGAGGTTTAGGTCAATTTTATGCATTCTGGCGTTCGTAGATACAAGAAAACTGTTAAAATTCTTCAGAAACGTCACTTTTGAAGTGTTTTCTTGTACTTTTAAGCCAATCAGATACCCAACGGGCTCGGAAAGTGCAACGAAACCATCAAATTTTAGCTAGAAACTGTATTTTTGTCGATTTTTATTGAATTTGAACTATATTTCAACGTTTTTTGATGGTTCTGAGCCACCAAACACACTTAAAGCATGCAGAATCGACTCAGAATAGGAAAAGGAGACGTTTAGGTCAATTTTATGCATTCTGGCGTTCGTAGATACAAGAAAACTGTTAAAATTCTTCAGAAACGTCACTTTTGAAGTATTTTCTTGTACTTTTAAGCCAATCAGATACCCTACGGGCTCGGAAAGTGCAACGAAACCATCAAATTTTAGCTAGAAACTGTATTTTTGTCGATTTTTCTTGAATTTGAACTATATTTCAACGTTTTTTGATGGTTCTGAGCCACCAAACACACTTAAAGCATGCAGAATCGACTCAGAATAGGAAAAGGAGACGTTTAGGTCAATTTTATGCATTCTGGCGTTCGTAGATACAAGAAAACTGTTAAAATTCTTCAGAAACGTCACTTTTGAAGTGTTTTCTTGTACTTTTAAGCCAATCAGATACCCTACGGTCTCGGAAAGTGCAACGAAACCATCAAATTTTAGCTAGAAACTGTATTTTTGTCGATTTTTATTGAATTTGAACTATATTTCAACGTTTTTTGATGGTTCTGAGCCACCAAACACACTTAAAGCATGCAGAATCGACTCAGAATAGGAAAAGGAGACGTTTAGGTCAATTTTATGCATTCTGGCGTTCGTAGATACAAGAAAACTGTTAAAATTCTTCAGAAACGTCACTTTTGAAGTGTTTTCTTGTACTTTTAAGCCAATCAGATACCCTACGGGCTCGGAAAGTGCAACGAAACCATCAAATTTTAGCTAGAAACTGTATTTCTGTCGATTTTTATTGAATTTGAACTATATTTCAACGTTTTTTGATGGTTCTGAGCCACCAAACACACTTAAAGCATGCAGAATCGACTCAGAATAGGAAAAGGAGACGTTTAGGTCAATTTTATGCATTCTGGCGTTCGTAGATACAAGAAAACTGTTAAAATTCTTCAGAAACGTCACTTTTGAAGTGTTTTCTTGTACTTTTAAGCCAATCAGATACCCTACGGGCTCGGAAAGTGCAACGAAACCATCAAATTTTAGCTTGAAACTGTATTTTTGTCGATTTTTATTGAATTTGAACTATATTTCAACGTTTTTTGATGGTTCTGAGCCACCAAACACACTTAAAGCATGCAGAATCGACTCAGAATAGGAAAAGGAGACGTTTAGGTCAATTTTATGCATTCTGGCGTTCATAGATACAAGAAAACTGTTAAAATTCTTCAGAAACGTCACTTTTGAAGTGTTTTCTTGTACTTTTAAGCCAATCAGATACCCTACGGGCTCGGAAAGTGCAACGAAACCATCAAATTTTAGCTAGAAACTGAATTTTTGTCGATTTTTATTGAATTTGAACTATATTTCAACGTTTTTTGATGGTTCTGAGCCACCAAACACACTTAAAGCATGCAGAATCGACTCAGAATAGGAAAAGGAGACCTTTAGGTCAATTTCATGCATTCTGGCGTTCGTAGATACAAGAAAACTGTTAAAATTCTTCAGAAACGTCACTTTTGAAGTGTTTTCTTGTACTTTTAAGCCAATCAGATACCCTACGGGCTCGGAAAGTGCAACGAAACCATCAAATTTTAGCTAGAAACTGTATTTTTGTCGATTTTTATTGAATTTGAACTATATTTCAACGTTTTTTGATGGTTCTGAGCCACCAAACACACTTAAAGCATGCAGAATCGACTCAGAATAGGAAAAGGAGACGTTTAGGTCAATTTTATGCATTCTGGCGTTCGTAGATACAAGAAAACTGTTAAAATTCTTCAGAAACGTCACTTTTGAAGTGTTTTCTTGTACTTTTAAGCCAATCAGATACCCTACGGGCTCGGAAAGTGCAACGAAACCATCAAATTTTAGCTAGAAACTGTATTTTTGTCGATTTTTATTGAATTTGAACTATATTTCAACGTTTATTGATGGTTCTGAGCCACCAAACACACTTAAAGCATGCAGAATCGACTCAGAATAGGAAAAGGAGACGTTTAGGTCAATTTTATGCATTCTGGCGTTCGTAGATACAAGAAAACTGTTAAAATTCTTCAGAAACGTCACTTTTGAAGTGTTTTCTTGTACTTTTAAGCCAATCAGATACCCTACGGGCTCGGAAAGTGCAACGAAACCATCAAATTTTAGCTAGAAACTGTATTTTTGTCGATTTTTATTGAATTTGAACTATATTTCAACGTTTTTTGATGGTTCTGAGCCACCAAACACACTTAAAGCATGCAGAATCGACTCAGAATAGGAAAAGGAGAGGTTTAGGTCAATTTTATGCATTCTGGCGTTCGTAGATACAAGAAAACTGTTAAAATTCTTCAGAAACGTCACTTTTGAAGTGTTTTCTTGTACTTTTAAGCCAATCAGATACCCAACGGGCTCGGAAAGTGCAACGAAACCATCAAATTTTAGCTAGAAACTGTATTTTTGTCGATTTTTATTGAATTTGAACTATATTTCAACGTTTTTTGATGGTTCTGAGCCACCAAACACACTTAAAGCATGCAGAATCGACTCAGAATAGGAAAAGGAGACGTTTAGGTCAATTTTATGCATTCTGGCGTTCGTAGATACAAGAAAACTGTTAAAATTCTTCAGAAACGTCACTTTTGAAGTATTTTCTTGTACTTTTAAGCCAATCAGATACCCTACGGGCTCGGAAAGTGCAACGAAACCATCAAATTTTAGCTAGAAACTGTATTTTTGTCGATTTTTCTTGAATTTGAACTATATTTCAACGTTTTTTGATGGTTCTGAGCCACCAAACACACTTAAAGCATGCAGAATCGACTCAGAATAGGAAAAGGAGACGTTTAGGTCAATTTTATGCATTCTGGCGTTCGTAGATACAAGAAAACTGTTAAAATTCTTCAGAAACGTCACTTTTGAAGTGTTTTCTTGTACTTTTAAGCCAATCAGATACCCTACGGTCTCGGAAAGTGCAACGAAACCATCAAATTTTAGCTAGAAACTGTATTTTTGTCGATTTTTATTGAATTTGAACTATATTTCAACGTTTTTTGATGGTTCTGAGCCACCAAACACACTTAAAGCATGCAGAATCGACTCAGAATAGGAAAAGGAGACGTTTAGGTCAATTTTATGCATTCTGGCGTTCGTAGATACAAGAAAACTGTTAAAATTCTTCAGAAACGTCACTTTTGAAGTGTTTTCTTGTACTTTTAAGCCAATCAGATACCCTACGGGCTCGGAAAGTGCAACGAAACCATCAAATTTTAGCTAGAAACTGTATTTCTGTCGATTTTTATTGAATTTGAACTATATTTCAACGTTTTTTGATGGTTCTGAGCCACCAAACACACTTAAAGCATGCAGAATCGACTCAGAATAGGAAAAGGAGACGTTTAGGTCAATTTTATGCATTCTGGCGTTCGTAGATACAAGAAAACTGTTAAAATTCTTCAGAAACGTCACTTTTGAAGTGTTTTCTTGTACTTTTAAGCCAATCAGATACCCTACGGGCTCGGAAAGTGCAACGAAACCATCAAATTTTAGCTAGAAACTGTATTTTTGTCGATTTTTATTGAATTTGAACTATATTTCAACGTTTTTTGATGGTTCTGAGCCACCAAACACACTTAAAGCATGCAGAATCGACTCAGAATAGGAAAAGGAGACGTTTAGGTCAATTTTATGCATTCTGGCGTTCGTAGATACAAGAAAACTGTTAAACTTCTTCAGAAACGTCACTTTTGAAGTGTTTTCTTGTACTTTTAAGAAAATCAGATACCCAATGGGCTCGGAAAGTGCAACGAAACCATCAAATTTTAGCTAGAAACTGTATTTTTGTCGATTTTTATTGAATTTGAACTATATTTCAACGTTTTTTGATGGTTCTGAGCCACCAAACACACTTAAAGCATGCAGAATCGACTCAGAATAGGAAAAGGAGACGTTTAGGTCAATTTTATGCATTCTGGCGTTCGTAGATACATGAAAACTGTTAAAATTCTTCAGAAACGTCACTTTTGAAGTGTTTTCTTGTACTTTTAAGACAATCAGATACCCTACGGGCTCGGAAACTGCAACGAAACCATCAAATTTTAGCTAGAAACTGTATTTTTGTCGATTTTTATTGAATTTGAACTATATTTCAACGTTTTTTGATGGTTCTGAGCCACCAAACACACTTAAAACATGCAGAATCGACTCAGAATAGGAAAAGGAGACGTTTAGGTCAATTTTATGCATTCTGGCGTTCGTAGATACAAGAAAACTGTTAAAATTCTTCAGAAACGTCACTTTTGAAGTGTTTTCTTGTACTTTTAAGCCAATCAGATACCCAACGGGCTCGGAAAGTGCAACGAAACCATCAAATTTTAGCTAGAAACTGTATTTTTGTCGATTTTTATTGAATTTGAACTATATTTCAACGTTTTTTGATGGTTCTGAGCCACCAAACACACTTAAAGCATGCAGAATCGACTCAGAATAGGAAAAGGAGACGTTTAGGTCAATTTTATGCATTCTGGCGTTCGTAGATACAAGAAAACTGTTAAAATTCTTCAGAAACGTCACTTTTGAAGTGTTTTCTTGTACTTTTAAGCCAATCAGATACCCTACGGGCTCGGAAAGTGCAACGAAACCATCAAATTTTAGCTAGAAACTGTATTTTTGTCGATTTTTATTGAATTTGAACTATATTTCAACGTTTTTTGATGGTTCTGAGCCACCAAACACACTTAAAGCATGCAGAATCGACTCAGAATAGGAAAAGGAGACGTTTAGGTCAATTTTATGCATTCTGGCGTTCGTAGATACAAGAAAACTGTTAAAATTCTTCAGAAACGTCACTTTTGAAGTGTTTTCTTGTACTTTCAAGCCAATCAGATACCCAACGGGCTCGGAAAGTGCAACGAAACCATCAAATTTTAGCTAGAAACTGTATTTTTGTCGATTTTTATTGAATTTGAACTATATTTCAACGTTTTTTGATGGTTCTGAGCCACCAAACACACTTAAAGCATGCAGAATCGACTCAGAATAGGAAAAGGAGACGTTTAGGTCAATTTTATGCATTCTGGCGTTCGTAGATACAAGAAAACTGTTAAAATTCTTCAGAAACGTCACTTTTGAAGTGTTTTCTTGTACTTTTAAGCCAATCAGATACCCTACGGGCTCGGAAAGTGCAACGAAACCATCAAATTTTAGCTAGAAACTGTATTTTTGTCGATTTTTATTGAATTTGAACTATATTTCAACGTTTTTTGATGGTTCTGAGCCACCAAACACACTTAAAAGCATGCAGAATCGACTCAGAATAGGAAAAGGAGACGTTTAGGTCAATTTTATGCATTCTGGCGTTCGTAGATCCAAGAAAACTGTTAAAATTCTTCAGAAACGTCACTTTTGAAGTGTTTTCTTGTACTTTTAAGCCAATCAGATACCCTACGGGCTCGGAAAGTGCAACGAAACCATCAAATTTTAGCTAGAAACTGTATTTTTGTCGATTTTTATTGAATTTGAACTATATTTCAACGTTTTTTGATGGTTCTGAGCCACCAAACACACTTAAAGCATGCAGAATCGACTCAGAATAGGAAAAGGAGACGTTTAGGACAATTTTATGCATTCTGGCGTTCGTAGATACAAGAAAACTGTTAAAATTCTTCAGAAACGTCACTTTTGAAGTGTTTTCTTGTACTGTTAAGCCAATCAGATACCCTACGGGCTCGGAAAGTGCAACGAAACCATCAAATTTTAGCTAGAAACTGTATTTTTGTCGATTTTTATTGAATTTGAACTATATTTCAACGTTTTTTGATGGTTCTGAGCTACCAAACACACTTAAAGCATGCAGAATCGACTCAGAATAGGAAAAGGAGACGTTTAGGTCAATTTTATGCATTCTGGCGTTCGTAGATACAAGAAAACTGTTAAAATTCTTCAGAAACGTCACTTTTGAAGTGTTTTCTTGTACTTTTAAGCCAATCAGATACCCTACGGGCTCGGAAAGTGCAACGAAACCATCAAATTTTAGCTAGAAACTGTATTTTTGTCGATTTTTATTGAATTTGAACTATATTTCAACGTTTTTTGATGGTTCTGAGCCACCAAACACACTTAAAGCATGCAGAATCGACTCAGAATAGGAAAAGGAGACGTTTAGGTCAATTTTATGCATTCTGGCGTTCGTAGATACAAGAAAACTGTTAAAATTCTTCAGAAACGTCACTTTTGAAGTGTTTTCTTGTACTTTTAAGCCAATCAGATACCCAACGGGCTCGGAAAGTGCAACGAAACCATCAAATTTTAGCTAGAAACTGTATTTTTGTCGATTTTTATTGAATTTGAACTATATTTCAACGTTTTTTGATGGTTCTGAGCCACCAAACACACTTAAAGCATGCAGAATCGACTCAGAATAGGAAAAGGAGACGTTTAGGTCAATTTTATGCATTCTGGCGTTCGTAGATACAAGAAAACTGTTAAAATTCTTCAGAAACGTCACTTTTGAAGTGTTTTCTTGTACTTTTAAGCCAATCAGATACCCTACGGGCTCGGAAAGTGCAACGAAACCATCAAATTTTAGCTAGAAACTGTATTTTTGTCGATTTTTATTGAATTTGAACTATATTTCAACGTTTTTTGATGGTTCTGAGCCACCAAACACACTTAAAGCATGCAGAATCGATTCAGAATAGGAAAAGGAGACGTTTAGGTCAATTTTATGCATTCTGGCGTTCGTAGATACAAGAAAACTGTTAAAATTCTTCAGAAACGTCACTTTTGAAGTGTTTTCTTGTACTTTTAAGCCAATCAGATACCCAACGGGCTCGGAAAGTGCAACGAAACCATCAAATTTTAGCTAGAAACTGTATTTTTGTCGATTTTTATTGGATTTGAACTATATTTCAACGTTTTTTGATGGTTCTGAGCCACCAAACACACTTAAAGCATGCAGAATCGACTCAGAATAGGAAAAGGAGACGTTTAGGTCAATTTTATGCATTCTGGCGTTCGTAGATACAAGAAAACTGTTAAAATTCTTCAGAAACGTCACTTTTGAAATGTTTTCTTGTACTTTTAAGCCAATCAGATACCCTACGGGCTCGGAAAGTGCAACGAAACCATCAAATTTTAGCTAGAAGCTGTATTTTTGCCGATTTTTATTGAATTTGAACTATATTTCAACGTTTTTTGATGGTTCTGAGCCACCAAACACACTTAAAGCAGGCAGAATCGACTCAGAATAGGAAAAGGAGACGTTTAGGTCAATTTTATGCATTCTGGCGTTCGTAGATACAAGAAAACTGTTAAAATTCTTCAGAAACGTCACTTTTGAAGTGTTTTCTTGTACTTTTAAGCCAATCAGATACCCTACGGGCTCGGAAAGTGCAACGAGACCATCAAATTTTAGCTAGAAACTGTATTTTTGTCGATTTTTATTGAATTTGAACTATATTTCAACGTTTTTTGATGGTTCTGAGCCACCAAACACACTTAAAGCATGCAGAATCGACTCAGAATAGGAAAAGGAGACGTTTAGGTCAATTTTATGCATTCTGGCGTTCGTAGATACAAGAAAACTGTTAAAATTCTTCAGAAACGTCACTTTTGAAGTGTTTTCTTGTACTTTTAAGCCAATCAGATACACTACGGGCTCGGAAAGTGCAACGAAACCATCAAATTTTAGCTAGAAACTGTATTTTTGTCGATTTTTATTGAATTTGAACTATATTTCAACGTTTTTTGATGGTTCTGAGCCACCAAACACACTTAAAGCATGCAGAATCGACTCAGAATAGGAAAAGGAGACGTTTAGGTCAATTTTATGCATTCTGGCGTTCGTAGATACAAGAAAACTGTTAAAATTCTTCAGAAACGTCACTTTTGAAGTGTTTTCTTGTACTTTTAAGCCAATCAGATACCCTACGGGCTCGGAAAGTGCAACGAAACCATCAAATTTTAGCTAGAAACTGTATTTTTGTCGATTTTTATTGAATTTGAACTATATTTCAACGTTTTTTGATGGTTCTGAGCCACCAAACACACTTAAAGCATGCAGAATCGACTCAGAATAGGAAAAGGAGACGTTTAGGTCAATTTTATGCATTCTGGCGTTCGTAGATACAAGAAAACTGTTAAAATTCTTCAGAAACGTCACTTTTGAAGTGTTTTCTTGTACTTTTAAGCCAATCAGATACCCTACGGGCTCGGAAAGTGCAACGAAACCATCAAATTTTAGCTAGAAACTGTATTTTTGTCGATTTTTATTGAATTTGAACTATATTTCAACGTTTTTTGATGGTTCTGAGCCACCAAACACACTTAAAGCATGCAGAATCGACTCAGAATAGGAAAAGGAGACGTTTAGGTCAATTTTATGCATTCTGGCGTTCGTAGATACAAGAAAACTGTTAAAATTCTTCAGAAACGTCACTTTTGAAGTGTTTTCTTGTACTTTTAAGCCAATCAGATACCCTACGGGCTCGGAAAGTGCAACGAAACCATCAAATTTTAGCTAGAAACTGTATTTTTGTCGATTTTTATTGAATTTGAACTATATTTCAACGTTTTTTGATGGTTCTGAGCCACCAAACACACTTAAAGCATGCAGAATCGACTCAGAATAGGAAAAGGAGACGTTTAGGTCAATTTTATGCATTCTGGCGTTCGTAGATACAAGAAAACTGTTAAAATTCTTCAGAAACGTCACTTTTGAAGTGTTTTCTTGTACTTTTAAGCCAATCAGATACCCTACGGGCTCGGAAAGTGCAACGAAACCATCAAATTTTAGCTAGAAACTGTATTTTTGTCGATTTTTATTGAATTTGAACTATATTTCAACGTTTTTTGATGGTTCTGAGCCACCAAACACACTTAAAGCATGCAGAATCGACTCAGAATAGGAAAAGGAGACGTTTAGGTCAATTTTATGCATTCTGGCGTTCGTAGATACAAGAAAACTGTTAAAATTCTTCAGAAACGTCACTTTTGAAGTGTTTTCTTGTACTTTTAAGCCAATCAGATACCCTACGGGCTCGGAAAGTGCAACGAAACCATCAAATTTTAGCTAGAAACTGTATTTTTGTCGATTTTTATTGAATTTGAACTATATTTCAACGTTTTTTGATGGTTCTGAGCCACCAAACACACTTAAAGCATGCAGAATCGACTCAGAATAGGAAAAGGAGACGTTTAGGTCAATTTTATGCATTCTGGCGTTCGTAGATACAAGAAAACTGTTAAAATTCTTCAGAAACGTCACTTTTGAAGTGTTTTCTTGTACTTTTAAGCCAATCAGATACCCAACGGGCTCGGAAAGTGCAACGAAACCATCAAATTTTAGCTAGAAACTGTATTTTTGTCGATTTTTATTGAATTTGAACTATATTTCAACGTTTTTTGATGGTTCTGAGCCACCAAACACACTTAAAGCATGCAGAATCGACTCAGAATAGGAAAAGGAGACGTTTAGGTCAATTTTATGCATTCTGGCGTTCGTAGATACAAGAAAACTGTTAAAATTCTTCAGAAACGTCACTTTTGAAGTGTTTTCTTGTACTTTTAAGCCAATCAGATACCCTACGGGCTCGGAAAGTGCAACGAAACCATCAAATTTTAGCTAGAAACTGTATTTTTGTCGATTTTTATTGAATTTGAACTATATTTCAACGTTTTTTGATGGTTCTGAGCCACCAAACACACTTAAAGCATGCAGAATCGACTCAGAATAGGAAAAGGAGACGTTTAGGTCAATTTTATGCATTCTGGCGTTCGTAGATACAAGAAAACTGTTAAAATTCTTCAGAAACGTCACTTTTGAAGTGTTTTCTTGTACTTTTAAGCCAATCAGATACCCTACGGGCTCGGAAAGTGCAACGAAACCATCAAATTTTAGCTAGAAACTGTATTTTTGTCGATTTTTATTGAATTTGAACTATATTTCAACGTTTTTTGATGGTTCTGAGCCACCAAACACACTTAAAGCATGCAGAATCGACTCAGAATAGGAAAAGGAGACGTTTAGGTCAATTTTATGCATTCTGGCGTTCGTTGATACAAGAAAACTGTTAAAATTCTTCAGAAACGTCACTTTTGAAGTGTTTTCTTGTACTTTTAAGCCAATCAGATACCCTACGGGCTCGGAAAGTGCAACGAAACCATCAAATTTTAGCTAGAAACTGTATTTTTGTCGATTTTTATTGAATTTGAACTATATTTCAACGTTTTTTGATGGTTCTGAGCCACCAAACACACTTAAAGCATGCAGAATCGACTCAGAATAGGAAAAGGAGACGTTTAGGTCAATTTTATGCATTCTGGCGTTCGTAGATACAAGAAAACTGTTAAAATTCTTCAGAAACGTCACTTTTGAAGTGTTTTCTTGTCCTTTTAAGCCAATCAGATACCCTACGGGCTCGGAAAGTGCAACGAAACCATCAAATTTTAGCTAGAAACTGTATTTTTGTCGATTTTTATTGAATTTGAACTATATTTCAACGTTTTTTGATGGTTCTGAGCCACCAAACACACTTAAAGCATGCAGAATCGACTCAGAATAGGAAAAGGAGACGTTTAGGTCAATTTTATGCATTCTGGCGTTCGTAGATACAAGAAAACTGTTAAAATTCTTCAGAAACGTCACTTTTGAAGTGTTTTCTTGTACTTTTAAGCCAATCAGATACCCTACGGGCTCGGAAAGTGCAACGAAACCATCAAATTTTAGCTAGAAACTGTATTTTTGTCGATTTTTATTGAATTTGAACTATATTTCAACGTTTTTTGATGGTTCTGAGCCACCAAACACACTTAAAGCATGCAGAATCGACTCAGAATAGGAAAAGGAGACGTTTAGGTCAATTTTATGCATTCTGGCGTTCGTAGATACAAGAAAACTGTTAAAATTCTTCAGAAACGTCACTTTTGAAGTGTTTTCTTGTACTTTTAAGCCAATCAGATACCCAACGGGCTCGGAAAGTGCAACGAAACCATCAAATTTTAGCTAGAAACTGTATTTTTGTCGATTTTTATTGAATTTGAACTATATTTCAACGTTTTTTGATGGTTCTGAGCCACCAAACACACTTAAAGCATGCAGAATCGACTCAGAATAGGAAAAGGAGACGTTTAGGTCAATTTTATGCATTCTGGCGTTCGTAGATACAAGAAAACTGTTAAAATTCTTCAGAAACGTCACTTTTGAAGTGTTTTCTTGTACTTTTAAGCCAATCAGATACCCTACGGGCTCGGAAAGTGCAACGAAACCATCAAATTTTAGCTAGAAACTGTATTTTTGTCGATTTTTATTGAATTTGAACTATATTTCAACGTTTTTTGATGGTTCTGAGCCACCAAACACACTTAAAGCATGCAGAATCGACTCAGAATAGGAAAAGGAGTCGTTTAGGTCAATTTTATGCATTCTGGCGTTCGTAGATACAAGAAAACTGTTAAAATTCTTCAGAAACGTCACTTTTGAAGTGTTTTCTTGTACTTTTAAGCCAATCAGATACACTACGGGCTCGGAAAGTGCAACGAAACCATCAAATTTTAGCTAGAAACTGTATTTTTGTCGATTTTTATTGAATTTGAACTATATTTCAACGTTTTTTGATGGTTCTGAGCCACCAAACACACTTAAAGCATGCAGAATCGACTCAGAATAGGAAAAGGAGACGTTTAGGTCAATTTTATGCATTCTGGCGTTCGTAGATACAAGAAAACTGTTAAAATTCTTCAGAAACGTCACTTTTGAAGTGTTTTCTTGTACTTTTAAGCCAATCAGATACCCTACGGGCTCGGAAAGTGCAACGAAACCATCAAATTTTAGCTAGAAACTGTATTTTTGTCGATTTTTATTGAATTTGAACTATATTTCAACGTTTTTTGATGGTTCTGAGCCACCAAACACACTTAAAGCATGCAGAATCGACTCAGAATAGGAAAAGGAGAGGTTTAGGTCAATTTTATGCATTCTGGCGTTCGTAGATACAAGAAAACTGTTAAAATTCTTCAGAAACGTCACTTTTGAAGTGTTTTCTTGTACTTTTAAGCCAATCAGATACCCTACGGGCTCGGAAAGAGCAACGAAACCATCAAATTTTAGCTAGAAACTGTATTTTTGTCGATTTTTATTGAATTTGAACTATATTTCAACGTTTTTTGATGGTTCTGAGCCACCAAACACACTTAAAGCATGCAGAATCGACTCAGAATAGGAAAAGGAGACGTTTAGGTCAATTTTATGCATTCTGGCGTTCGTAGATACAAGAAAACTGTTAAAATTCTTCAGAAACGTCACTTTTGAAGTGTTTTCTTGTACTTTTAAGCCAATCAGATACCCTACGGGCTCGGAAAGTGCAACGAAACCATCAAATTTTAGCTAGAAACTGTATTTTTGTCGATTTTTATTGAATTTGACCTATATTTCAACGTTTTTTGATGGTTCTGAGCCACCAAACACACTTAAAGCATGCAGAATCGACTCAGAATAGGAAAAGGAGACGTTTAGGTCAATTTTATGCATTCTGGCGTTCGTAGATACAAGAAAACTGTTAAAATTCTTCAGAAACGTCACTTTTGAAGTGTTTTCTTGTACTTTTAAGCCAATCAGATACCCTACGGGCTCGGAAAGTGCAACGAAACCATCAAATTTTAGCTAGAAACTGTATTTTTGTCGATTTTTATTGAATTTGAACTATATTTCAACGTTTTTTGATGGTTCTGAGCCACCAAACACACTTAAAGCATGCAGAATCGACTCAGAATAGGAAAAGGAGAGGTTTAGGTCAATTTTATGCATTCTGGCGTTCGTAGATACAAGAAAACTGTTAAAATTCTTCAGAAACGTCACTTTTGAAGTGTTTTCTTGTACTTTTAAGCCAATCAGATACCCTACGGGCTCGGAAAGTGCAACGAAACCATCAAATTTTAGCTAGAAACTGTATTTTTGTCGATTTTTATTGAATTTGAACTATATTTCAACGTTTTTTGATGGTTCTGAGCCACCAAACACACTTAAAGCATGCAGAATCGACTCAGAATAGGAAAAGGAGACGTTTAGGTCAATTTTATGCATTCTGGCGTTCGTAGATACAAGAAAACTGTTAAAATTCTTCAGAAACGTCACTTTTGAAGTGTTTTCTTGTACTTTTAAGCCAATCAGATACCCTACGGGCTCGGAAAGTGCAACGAAACCATCAAATTTTAGCTAGAAACTGTATTTTTGTCGATTTTTATTGAATTTGAACTATATTTCAACGTTTTTTGATGGTTCTGAGCCACCAAACACACTTAAAGCATGCAGAATCGACTCAGAATAGGAAAAGGAGACGTTTAGGTCAATTTTATGCATTCTGGCGTTCGTAGATACAAGAAAACTGTTAAAATTCTTCAGAAACGTCACTTTTGAAGTGTTTTCTTGTACTTTTAAGCCAATCAGATACCCTACGGGCTCGGAAAGTGCAACGAAACCATCAAATTTTAGCTAGAAACTGTATTTTTGTCGATTTTTATTGAATTTGAACTATATTTCAACGTTTTTTGATGGTTCTGAGCCACCAAACACACTTAAAGCATGCAGAATCGACTCAGAATAGGAAAAGGAGAGGTTTAGGTCAATTTTATGCATTCTGGCGTTCGTAGATACAAGAAAACTGTTAAAATTCTTCAGAAACGTCACTTTTGAAGTGTTTTCTTGTACTTTTAAGCCAATCAGATACCCTACGGGCTCGGAAAGTGCAACGAAACCATCAAATTTTAGCTAGAAACTGTATTTTTGTCGATTTTTATTGAATTTGAACTATATTTCAACGTTTTTTGATGGTTCTGAGCCACCAAACACACTTAAAGCATGCAGAATCGACTCAGAATAGGAAAAGGAGACGTTTAGGTCAATTTTATGCATTCTGGCGTTCGTAGATACAAGAAAACTGTTAAAATTCTTCAGAAACGTCACTTTTGAAGTGTTTTCTTGTACTTTTAAGCCAATCAGATACCCTACGGGCTCGGAAAGTGCAACGAAACCATCAAATTTTAGCTAGAAACTGTATTTTTGTCGATTTTTATTGAATTTGACCTATATTTCAACGTTTTTTGATGGTTCTGAGCCACCAAACACACTTAAAGCATGCAGAATCGACTCAGAATAGGAAAAGGAGACGTTTAGGTCAATTTTATGCATTCTGGCGTTCGTAGATACAAGAAAACTGTTAAAATTCTTCAGAAACGTCACTTTTGAAGTGTTTTCTTGTACTTTTAAGCCAATCAGATACCCTACGGGCTCGGAAAGTGCAACGAAACCATCAAATTTTAGCTAGAAACTGTATTTTTGTCGATTTTTATTGAATTTGAACTATATTTCAACGTTTTTTGATGGTTCTGAGCCACCAAACACACTTAAAGCATGCAGAATCGACTCAGAATAGGAAAAGGAGAGGTTTAGGTCAATTTTATGCATTCTGGCGTTCGTAGATACAAGAAAACTGTTAAAATTCTTCAGAAACGTCACTTTTGAAGTGTTTTCTTGTACTTTTAAGCCAATCAGATACCCTACGGGCTCGGAAAGTGCAACGAAACCATCAAATTTTAGCTAGAAACTGTATTTTTGTCGATTTTTATTGAATTTGACCTATATTTCAACGTTTTTTGATGGTTCTGAGCCACCAAACACACTTAAAGCATGCAGAATCGACTCAGAATAGGAAAAGGAGACGTTTAGGTCAATTTTATGCACTCTGGCGTTCGTAGATACAAGAAAACTGTTAAAATTCTTCAGAAACGTCACTTTTGAAGTGTTTTCTTGTACTTTTAAGCCAATCAGATACCCAACGGGCTCGGAAAGTGCAACGAAACCATCAAATTTTAGCTAGAAACTGTATTTTTGTCGATTTTTATTGAATTTGAACTATATTTCAACGTTTTTTGATGGTTCTGAGCCACCAAACACACTTAAAGCATGCAGAATCGACTCAGAATAGGAAAAGGAGACGTTTAGGTCAATTTTATGCATTCTGGCGTTCGTAGATACAAGAAAACTGTTAAAATTCTTCAGAAACGTCACTTTTGAAGTGTTTTCTTGTACTTTTAAGCCAATCAGATACCCTACGGGCTCGGAAGGTGCAACGAAACCATCAAATTTTAGCTAGAAACTGTATTTTTGTCGATTTTTATTGAATTTGAACTATATTTCAACGTTTTTTGATGGTTCTGAGCCACCAAACACACTTAAAGCATGCAGAATCGACTCAGAATAGGAAAGGGAGACGTTTAGGTCAATTTTAAGCATTCTGGCGTTCGTAGATACAAGAAAACTGTTAAAATTCTTCAGAAACGTCACTTTTGAAGTGTTTTCTTGTACTTTTAAGCCAATCAGATACCCTACGGGCTCGGAAAGTGCAACGAAACCTTCAAATTTTAGCTAGAAACTGTATTTTTGTCGATTTTTATTGAATTTGAACTATATTTCAACGTTTTTTGATGGTTCTGAGCCACCAAACACACTTAAAGCATACAGAATCGACTCAGAATAGGAAAAGGAGACGTTTAGGTCAATTTTATGCATTCTGGCGTTCGTAGATACAAGAAAACTGTTAAAATTCTTCAGAAACGTCACTTTTGAAGTGTTTTCTTGTACTTTTAAGCCAATCAGATACCCTACGGGCTCGGAAAGTGCAACGAAACCATCAAATTTTAGCTGGAAACTGTATTTTTGTCGATTTTTATTGAATTTGAACTATATTTCAACGTTTTTTGATGGTTCTGAGCCACCAAACACACTTAAAGCATGCAGAATCGACTCAGAATAGGAAAAGGAGACGTTTAGGTCAATTTTATGCATTCTGGCGTTCGTAGATACAAGAAAACTGTTAAAATTCTTCAGAAACGTCACTTTTGAAGTGTTTTCTTGTCCTTTTAAGCCAATCAGATACCCTACGGGCTCGGAAAGTGCAACGAAACCATCAAATTTTAGCTAGAAACTGTATTTTTGTCGATTTTTATTGAATTTGAACTATATTTCAACGTTTTTTGATGGTTCTGAGCCACCAAACACACTTAAAGCATGCAGAATCGACTCAGAATAGGAAAAGGAGACGTTTAGGTCAATTTTATGCATTCTGGCGTTCGTAGATACAAGAAAACTGTTAAAATTCTTCAGAAACGTCACTTTTGAAGTGTTTTCTTGTACTTTTAAGCCAATCAGATATCCTACGGGCTCGGAAAGTGCAACGAAACCATCAAATTTTAGCTAGAAACTGTATTTTTGTCGATTTTTATTGAATTTGAACTATATTTCAACGTTTTTTGATGGTTCTGAGCCACCAAACACACTTAAAGCATGCAGAATCGACTCAGAATAGGAAAAGGAGACGTTTAGGTCAATTTTATGCATTCTGGCGTTCGTAGATACAAGAAAACTGTTAAAATTCTTCAGAAACGTCACTTTTGAAGTGTTTTCTTGTACTTTTAAGCCAATCAGATACCCTACGGGCTCGGAAAGTGCAACGAAACCATCAAATTTTAGCTAGAAACTGTATTTTTGTCGATTTTTATTGAATTTGAACTATATTTCAACGTTTTTTGATGGTTCTGAGCCACCAAACACACTTAAAGCATGCAGAATCGACTCAGAATAGGAAAAGGAGACGTTTAGGTCAATTTTATGCATTCTGGCGTTCGTAGATGCAAGAAAACTGTTAAAATTCTTCAGAAACGTCACTTTTGAAGTGTTTTCTTGTACTTTTAAGCCAATCAGATACCCTACGGGCTCGGAAAGTGCAACGAAACCATCAAATTTTAGCTAGAAACTGTATTTTTGTCGATTTTTATTGAATTTGAACTATATTTCAACGTTTTTTGATGGTTCTGAGCCACCAAACACACTTAAAGCATGCAGAATCGACTCAGAATAGGAAAAGGAGACGTTTAGGTCAATTTTATGCATTCTGGCGTTCGTAGATACAAGAAAACTGTTAAAATTCTTCAGAAACGTCACTTTTGAAGTGTTTTCTTGTACTTTTAAGCCAATCAGATACACTACGGGCTCGGAAAGTGCAACGAAACCATCAAATTTTAGCTAGAAACTGTATTTTTGTCGATTTTTATTGAATTTGAACTATATTTCAACGTTTTTTGATGGTTCTGAGCCACCAAACACACTTAAAGCATGCAGAATCGACTCAGAATAGGAAAAGGAGACGTTTAGGTCAATTTTATGCATTCTGGCGTTCGTAGATACAAGAAAACTGTTAAAATTCTTCAGAAACGTCACTTTTGAAGTGTTTTCTTGTACTTTTAAGCCAATCAGATAAACTACGGGCTCGGAAAGTGCAACGAAACCATCAAATTTTAGCTAGAAACTGTATTTTTGTCGATTTTTATTGAATTTGACCTATATTTCAACGTTTTTTGATGGTTCTGAGCCACCAAACACACTTAAAGCATGCAGAATCGACTCAGAATAGGAAAAGGAGACGTTTAGGTCAATTTTATGCATTCTGGCGTTCGTAGATACAAGAAAACTGTTAAAATTCTTCAGAAACGTCACTTTTGAAGTGTTTTCTTGTACTTTTAAGCCAATCAGATACCCAACGGGCTCGGAAAGTGCAACGAAACCATCAAATTTTAGCTAGAAACTGTATTTTTGTCGATTTTTATTGAATTTGAACTATATCTCAACGTTTTTTGATGGTTCTGAGCCACCAAACACACTTAAAGCATGCAGAATCGACTCAGAATAGGAAAAGGAGACGTTTAGGTCAATTTTATGCATTCTGGCGTTCGTAGATACAAGAAAACTGTTAAAATTCTTCAGAAACGTCACTTTTGAAGTGTTTTCTTGTACTTTTAAGCCAATCAGATACCCTACGGGCTCGGAAGGTGCAACGAAGCCATCAAATTTTAGCTAGAAACTGTATTTTTGTCGATTTTTATTGAATTTGAACTATATTTCAACGTTTTTTGATGGTTCTGAGCCACCAAACACACTTAAAGCATGCAGAATCGACTCAGAATAGGAAAAGGAGACGTTTAGGTCAATTTTATGCATTCTGGCGTTCGTAGATACAAGAAAACTGTTAAAATTCTTCAGAAACGTCACTTTTGAAGTGTTTTCTTGTACTTTTAAGCCAATCAGATACCCTACGGGCTCGGAAAGTGCAACGAAACCATCAAATTTTAGCTAGAAACTGTATTTTTGTCGATTTTTATTGAATTTGAACTATATTTCAACGTTTTTTGATGGTTCTGAGCCACCAAACACACTTAAAGCATGCAGAATCGACTCAGAATAGGAAAAGGAGATGTTTAGGTCAATTTTATGCATTCTGGCGTTCGTAGATACAAGAAAACTGTTAAAATTCTTCAGAAACGTCACTTTTGAAGTGTTTTCTTGTACTTTTAAGCCAATCAGATACCCTACGGGCTCGGAAAGTACAACGAAACCATCAAATTTTAGCTAGAAACTGTATTTTTGTCGATTTTTATTGAATTTGAACTATATTTCAACGTTTTTTGATGGTTCTGAGCCACCAAACACACTTAAAGCATGCAGAATCGACTCAGAATAGGAAAAGGAGACGTTTAGGTCAATTTTATGCATTCTGGCGTTCGTAGATACAAGAAAACTGTTAAAATTCTTCAGAAACGTCACTTTTGAAGTGTTTTCTTGTACTTTTAAGCCAATCAGATACCCAACGGGCTCGGAAAGTGCAACGACACAATCAAATTTTAGCTCGAAACTGTATTTTTGTCGATTTTTATTGAATTTGAACTATATTTCAACGTTTTTTGATGGTTGTGAGCCACCAAACACACTTAAAGCATGCAGAATCGACTCAGAATAGGAAAAGGAGACGTTTAGGTCAATTTTATGCATTCTGGCGTTCGTAGATACAAGAAAACTGTTAAAATTCTTCAGAAACGTCACTTTTGAAGTGTTTTCTTGTACTTTTAAGCCAATCAGATACCCTACGGGCTCGGAAAGTGCAACGAAACCATCAAATTTTAGCTAGAAACTGTATTTTTGTCGATTTTTATTGAATTTGAACTATATTTCAACGTTTTTTGATGGTTCTGAGCCACCAAACACACTTAAAGCATGCAGAATCGACTCAGAATAGGAAAAGGAGACGTTTAGGTCAATTTTATGCATTCTGGCGTTCGTAGATACAAGAAAACTGTTAAAATTCTTCAGAAACGTCACTTTTGAAGTGTTTTCTTGTACTTTTATGCCAATCAGATACCCAACGGGCTCGGAAAGTGCAACGAAACCATCAAATTTTAGCTAGAAACTGTATTTTTGTCGATTTTTATTGAATTTGAACTATATTTCAACGTTTTTTGATGGTTCTGAGCCACCAAACACACTTAAAGCATGCAGAATCGACTCAGAATAGGAAAAGGAGACGTTTAGGTCAATTTTATGCATTCTGGCGTTCGTAGATACAAGAAAACTGTTAAAATTCTTCAGAAACGTCACTTTTGAAGTGTTTTCTTGTACTTTTAAGCCAATCAGATACCCTACGGGCTCGGAAAGTGCAACGAAACCATCAAATTTTAGCTAGAAACTGTATTTTTGTCGATTTTTATTGAATTTGAACTATATTTCAACGTTTTTTGATGGTTCTGAGCCACCAAACACACTTAAAGCATGCAGAATCGACTCAGAATAGGAAAAGGAGACGTTTAGGTCAATTTTATGCATTCTGGCGTTCGTAGATACAAGTAAACTGTTAAAATTCTTCAGAAACGTCACTTTTGAAGTGTTTTCTTGTACTTTTAAGCCAATCAGATACCCTACGGGCTCGGAAAGTGCAACGAAACCATCAAATTTTAGCTAGAAACTGTATTTTTGTCGATTTTTATTGAATTTGAACTATATTTCAACGTTTTTTGATGGTTCTGAGCCACCAAACACACTTAAAGCATGCAGAATCGACTCAGAATAGGAAAAGGAGACGTTTAGGTCAATTTTATGCATTCTGGCGTTCGTAGATACAAGAAAACTGTTAAAATTCTTCAGAAACGTCACTTTTGAAGTGTTTTCTTGTACTTTTAAGCCAATCAGATACCCTACGGGCTCGGAAAGTGCAACGAAACCATCAAATTTTAGCTAGAAACTGTATTTTTGTCGATTTTTATTGAATTTGAAGTATATTTCAACGTTTTTTGATGGTTCTGAGCCACCAAACACACTTAAAGCATGCAGAATCGACTCTGAATAGGAAAAGGAGACGTTTAGGTCAATTTTATGCATTCTGGCGTTCGTAGATACAAGAAAACTGTTAAAATTCTTCAGAAACGTCACTTTTGAAGTGTTTTCTTGTACTTTTAAGCCAATCAGATACCCTACGGGCTCGGAAAGTGCAACGAAACCATCAAATTTTAGCTAGAAACTGTATTTTTGTCGATTTTTATTGAATTTGAACTATATTTCAACGTTTTTTGATGGTTCTGAGCCACCAAACACACTTAAAGCATGCAGAATCGACTCAGAACAGGAAAAGGAGACGTTTAGGTCAATTTTATGCATTCTGGCGTTCGTAGATACTAGAAAACTGTTAAAATTCTTCAGAAACGTCACTTTTGAAGTGTTTTCTTGTACTTTTAAGCCAATCAGATACCCTACGGGCTCGGAAAGTGCAACGAAACCATCAAATTTTAGCTAGAAACTGTATTTTTGTCGATTTTTATTGAATTTGAACTATATTTCAACGTTTTTTGATGGTTCTGAGCCACCAAACACACTTAAAGCATGCAGAATCGACTCAGAATAGGAAAAGGAGACGTTTAGGTCAATTTTATGCATTCTGGCGTTCGTAGATACAAGAAAACTGTTAAAATTCTTCAGAAACGTCACTTTTGAAGTGTTTTCTTGTACTTTTAAGCCAATCAGATACCCTACGGGCTCGGAAAGTGCAACGAAACCATCAAATTTTAGCTAGAAACTGTATTTTTGTCGATTTTTATTGAATTTGAAGTATATTTCAACGTTTTTTGATGGTTCTGAGCCACCAAACACACTTAAAGCATGCAGAATCGACTCAGAATAGGAAAAGGAGACGTTTAGGTCAATTTTATGCATTCTGGCGTTCGTAGATACAAGAAAACTGTTAAAATTCTTCAGAAACGTCACTTTTGAAGTGTTTTCTTGTACTTTTAAGCCAATCAGATACCCTACGGGCTCGGAAAGTGCAACGAAACCATCAAATTTTAGCTAGAAACTGTATTTTTGTCGATTTTTATTGAATTTGAACTATATTTCAACGTTTTTTGATGGTTCTGAGCCACCAAACACACTTAAAGCATGCAGAATCGACTCAGAACAGGAAAAGGAGACGTTTAGGTCAATTTTATGCATTCTGGCGTTCGTAGATACTAGAAAACTGTTAAAATTCTTCAGAAACGTCACTTTTGAAGTGTTTTCTTGTACTTTTAAGCCAATCAGATACCCTACGGGCTCGGAAAGTGCAACGAAACCATCAAATTTTAGCTAGAAACTGTATTTTTGTCGATTTTTATTGAATTTGAACTATATTTCAACGTTTTTTGATGGTTCTGAGCCACCAAACACACTTAAAGCATGCAGAATCGACTCAGAATAGGAAAAGGAGACGTTTAGGTCAATTTTATGCATTCTGGCGTTCGTAGATACAAGAAAACTGTTAAAATTCTTCAGAAACGTCACTTTTGAAGTGTTTTCTTGTACTTTTAAGCCAATCAGATACCCTACGGGCTCGGAAAGTGCAACGAAACCATCAAATTTTAGCTAGAAACTGTATTTTTGTCGATTTTTATTGAATTTGAACTATATTTCAACGTTTTTTGATGGTTCTGAGCCACCAAACACACTTAAAGCATGCAGAATCGACTCAGAATAGGAAAAGGAGACGTTTAGGTCAATTTTATGCATTCTGGCGTTCGTAGATACAAGAAAACTGTTAAAATTCTTCAGAAACGTCACTTCTGAAGTGTTTTCTTGTACTTTTAAGCCAATCAGATACCCTACGGGCTCGGAAAGTGCAACGAAACCATCAAATTTTAGCTAGAAACTGTATTTTTGTCGATTTTTATTGAATTTGAACTATATTTCAACGTTTTTTGATGGTTCTGAGCCACCAAACACACTTAAAGCATGCAGAATCGACTCAGAATAGGAAAAGGAGACGTTTAGGTCAATTTTATGCATTCTGGCGTTCGTAGATACAAGAAAACTGTTAAAATTCTTCAGAAACGTCACTTTTGAAGTGTTTTCTTGTACTTTTAAGCCAATCAGATACCCAACGGGCTCGGAAAGTGCAACGAAACCATCAAATTTTAGCTAGAAACTGTATTTTTGTCGATTTTTATTGAATTTGAACTATATTTCAACGTTTTTTGATGGTTCTGAGCCACCAAACACACTTAAAGCATGCAGAATCGACTCAGAATAGGAAAAGGAGACGTTTAGGTCAATTTTATGCATTCTGGCGTTCCTAGATACAAGAAAACTGTTAAAATTCTTCAGAAACGTCACTTTTGAAGTGTTTTCTTGTACTTTTAAGCCAATCAGATACCCGACGGGCTCGGAAAGTGCAACGAAACCATCAAATTTTAGCTAGAAACTGTATTTTTGTCGATTTTTATTGAATTTGAACTATATTTCAACGTTTTTTGATGGTTCTGAGCCACCAAACACACTTAAAGCATGCAGAATCGACTCAGAATAGGAAAAGGAGACGTTTAGGTCAATTTTATGCATTCTGGCGTTCGTAGATACAAGAAAACTGTTAAAATTCTTCAGAAACGTCACTTTTGAAGTGTTTTCTTGTACTTTTAAGCCAATCAGATACCCTACGGGCTCGCAAAGTGCAACGAAACCATCAAATTTTAGCTAGAAACTGTATTTTTGTCGATTTTTATTGAATTTGAACTATATTTCAATGTTTTTTGATGGTTCTGAGCCACCAAACACACTTAAAGCATGCAGAATCGACTCAGAATAGGAAAAGGAGACGTTTAGATCAATTTTATGCATTCTGGCGTTCGTAGATACAAGAAAACTGTTAAAATTCTTCAGAAACGTCACTTTTGAAGTGTTTTCTTGTACTTTTAAGCCAATCCGATACCCTACGGGCTCGGAAAGTGCAACGAAACCATCAAATTTTAGCTAGAAACTGTATTTTTGTCGATTTTTATTGAATTTGAACTATATTTCAACGTTTTTTGATGGTTCTGAGCCACCAAACACACTTAAAGCATGCAGAATCGACTCAGAATAGGAAAAGGAGACGTTTAGGTCAATTTTATGCATTCTGGCGTTCGTAGATACAAGAAAACTGTTAAAATTCTTCAGAAACGTCACTTTTGAAGTGTTTTCTTGTACTTTTAAGCCAATCAGATACCCTACGGGCTCGGAAAGTGCAACGAAACCATCAAATTTTAGCTAGAAACTGTATTTTTGTCGATTTTTATTGAATTTGAACTATATTTCAACGTTTTTTGATGGTTCTGAGCCACCAAACACACTTAAAGCATGCAGAATCGACTCAGAATAGGAAAAGGAGACGTTTAGGTCAATTTTATGCATTCTGGCGTTCGTAGATACAAGAAAACTGTTAAAATTCTTCAGAAACGTCACTTTTGAAGTGTTTTCTTGTACTTTTAAGCCAATCAGATACCCTACGGGCTCGGAAAGTGCAACGAAACCATCAAATTTTAGCTAGAAACTGTATTTTTGTCGATTTTTATTGAATTTGAACTATATTTCAACGTTTTTTGATGGTTCTGAGCCACCAAACACACTTAAAGCATGCAGAATCGACTCAGAATAGGAAAAGGAGACGTTTAGGTCAATTTTATGCATTCTGGCGTTCGTAGATACAAGAAAACTGTTAAAATTCTTCAGAAACGTCACTTTTGAAGTGTTTTCTTGTCCTTTTAAGCCAATCAGATACCCTACGGGCTCGGAAAGTGCAACGAAACCATCAAATTTTAGCTAGAAACTGTATTTTTGTCGATTTTTATTGAATTTGAACTATATTTCAACGTTTTTTGATGGTTCTGAGCCACCAAACACACTTAAAGCATGCAGAATCGACTCAGAATAGGAAAAGGAGACGTTTAGGTCAATTTTATGCATTCTGGCGTTCGTAGATACAAGAAAACTGTTAAAATTCTTCAGAAACGTCACTTTTGAAGTGTTTTCTTGTACTTTTAAGCCAATCAGATACCCTACGGGCTCGGAAAGTGCAACGAAACCATCAAATTTTAGCTAGAACTGTATTTTTGTCGATTTTTATTGAATTTGAACTATATTTCAACGTTTTTTGATGGTTCTGAGCCACCAAACACACTTAAAGCATGCAAAATCGACTCAGAATAGGAAAAGGTGACGTTTAGGTCAATTTTATGCATTCTGGCGTTCGTAGATACAAGAAAACTGTTAAAATTCTTCAGAAACGTCACTTTTGAAGTGTTTTCTTGTACTTTTAAGCCAATCAGATACCCTACGGGCTCGGAAAGTGCAACGAAACCATCAAATTTTAGCTAGAAACAGTATTTTTGTCGATTTTTATTGAATTTGAACTATATTTCAACGTTTTTTGATGGTTCTGAGCCACCAAACACACTTAAAGCATGCAGAATCGACTCAGAATAGGAAAAGGAGACGTTTAGGTCAATTTTATGCATTCTGGCGTTCGTAGATACAAGAAAACTGTTAAAATTCTTCAGAAACGTCACTTTTGAAGTGTTTTCTTGTACTTTTAAGCCAATCAGATACCCTACGGGCTCGGAAAGTGCAACGAAACCATCAAATTTTAGCTAGAAACTGTATTTTTGTCGATTTTTATTGAATTTGAACTATATTTCAACGTTTTTTGATGGTTCTGAGCCACCAAACACACTGAAAGCATGCAGAATCGACTCAGAATAGGAAAAGGAGACGTTTAGGTCAATTTTATGCATTCTGGCGTTCGTAGATACAAGAAAACTGTTAAAATTCTTCAGAAACGTCACTTTTGAAGTGTTTTCTTGTACTTTTAAGCCAATCAGATACCCTACGGGCTCGGAAAGTGCAACGAAACCATCAAATTTTAGCTAGAAACTGTATTTTTGTCGATTTTTATTGAATTTGAACTATATTTCAACGTTTTTTAATGGTTCTGAGCCACCAAACACACTTAAAGCATGCAGAATCGACTCAGAATAGGAAAAGGAGACGTTTAGGTCAATTTTATGCATTCTGGCGTTCGTAGATACAAGAAAACTGTTAAAATTCTTCAGAAACGTCACTTTTGAAGTGTTTTCTTATACTTTTAAGCCAATCAGATACCCTACGGGCTCGGAAAGTGCAACGAAACCATCAAATTTTAGCTAGAAACTGTATTTTTGTCGATTTTTATTGAATTTGAACTATATTTCAACGTTTTTTGATGGTTCTGAGCCACCAAACACACTTAAAGCATGCAGAATCGACTCAGAATAGGAAAAGGAGACGTTTAGGTCAATTTTATGCATTCTGGCGTTCGTAGATACAAGAAAACTGTTAAAATTCTTCAGAAACGTCACTTTTGAAGAGCTTTCTTGTACTTTTAAGCCAATCAGATACCCTACGGGCTCGGAAAGTGCAACGAAACCATCAAATTTTAGCTAGAAACTGTATTTTTGTCGATTTTTATTGAATTTGAACTATATTTCAACGTTTTTTGATGGTTCTGAGCCACCAAACACACTTAAAGCATGCAGAATCGACTCAGAATAGGAAAAGGAGACGTTTAGGTCAATTTTATGCATTCTGGCGTTCGTAGATACAAGAAAACTGTTAAAATTCTTCAGAAACGTCACTTTTGAAGTGTTTTCTTGTACTTTTAAGCCAATCAGATACCCTACGGGCTCGGAAAGTGCAACGAAACCATCAAATTTTAGCTAGAAACTGTATTTTTGTCGATTTTTATTGAATTTGAACTATTTTTCAACGTTTTTTGATGGTTCTGAGCCACCAAACACACTTAAAGCATGCAGAATCGACTCAGAATAGGAAAAGGTGACGTTTAGGTCAATTTTATGCATTCTGGCGTTCGTAGATACAAGAAAACTGTTAAAATTCTTCAGAAACGTCACTTTTGAAGTGTTTTCTTGTACTTTTAAGCCAATCAGATACCCTACGGGCTCGGAAAGTGCAACGAAACCATCAAATTTTAGCTAGAAACAGTATTTTTGTCGATTTTTATTGAATTTGAACTATATTTCAACGTTTTTTGATGGTTCTGAGCCACCAAACACACTTAAAGCATGCAGAATCGACTCAGAATAGGAAAACGAGACGTTTAGGTCAATTTTATGCATTCTGGCGTTCGTAGATACAAGAAAACTGTTAAAATTCTTCAGAAACGTCACTTTTGAAGTGTTTTCTTGTACTTTTAAGCCAATCAGATACCCTACGGGCTCGGAAAGTGCAACGAAACCATCAAATTTTAGCTAGAAACTGTATTTTTGTCGATTTTTATTGAATTTGAACTATATTTCAACGTTTTTTGATGGTTCTGAGCCACCAAACACACTGAAAGCATGCAGAATCGACTCAGAATAGGAAAAGGAGACGTTTAGGTCAATTTTATGCATTCTGGCGTTCGTAGATACAAGAAAACTGTTAAAATTCTTCAGAAACGTCACTTTTGAAGTGTTTTCTTGTACTTTTAAGCCAATCAGATACCCTACGGGCTCGGAAAGTGCAACGAAACCATCAAATTTTAGCTAGAAACTGTATTTTTGTCGATTTTTATTGAATTTGAACTATATTTCAACGTTTTTTAATGGTTCTGAGCCACCAAACACACTTAAAGCATGCAGAATCGACTCAGAATAGGAAAAGGAGACGTTTAGGTCAATTTTATGCATTCTGGCGTTCGTAGATACAAGAAAACTGTTAAAATTCTTCAGAAACGTCACTTTTGAAGTGTTTTCTTATACTTTTAAGCCAATCAGATACCCTACGGGCTCGGAAAGTGCAACGAAACCATCAAATTTTAGCTAGAAACTGTATTTTTGTCGATTTTTATTGAATTTGAACTATATTTCAACGTTTTTTGATGGTTCTGAGCCACCAAACACACTTAAAGCATGCAGAATCGACTCAGAATAGGAAAAGGAGACGTTTAGGTCAATTTTATGCATTCTGGCGTTCGTAGATACAAGAAAACTGTTAAAATTCTTCAGAAACGTCACTTTTGAAGTGTTTTCTTGTACTTTTAAGCCAATCAGATACCCTACGGGCTCGGAAAGTGCAACGAAACCATCAAATTTTAGCTAGAAACTGTATTTTTGTCGATTTTTATTGAATTTGAACTATATTTCAACGTTTTTTGATGGTTCTGAGCCACCAAACACACTTAAAGCATGCAGAATCGACTCAGAATAGGAAAAGGAGACGTTTAGGTCAATTTTATGCATTCTGGCGTTCGTAGATACAAGAAAACTGTTAAAATTCTTCAGAAACGTCACTTTTGAAGTGTTTTCTTGTACTTTTAAGCCAATCAGATACCCTACGGGCTCGGAAAGTGCAACGAAACCATCAAATTTTAGTTAGAAACTGTATTTTTGTCGATTTTTATTGAATTTGAACTATATTTCAACGTTTTTTGATGGTTCTGAGCCACCAAACACACTTAAAGCATGCAGAATCGACTCAGAATAGGAAAAGGAGATGTTTGGGTCAATTTTATGCATTCTGGCGTTCGTAGATACAAGAAAACTGTTAAAATTCTTCAGAAACGTCACTTTTGAAGTGTTTTCTTGTACTTTTAAGCCAATCAGATACCCTACGGGCTCGGAAAGTGCAACGAAACCATCAAATTTTAGCTAGAAACTGTATTTTTGTCGATTTTTATTGAATTTGAACTATATTTCAACGTTTTTTGATGGTTCTGAGCCACCAAACACACTTAAAGCATGCAGAATCGACTCAGAATAGGAAAAGGAGACGTTTAGGTTAATTTTATGCATTCTGGCGTTCGTAGATACAAGAAAACTGTTAAAATTCTTCAGAAACGTCACTTTTGAAGTGTTTTCTTGTACTTTTAAGCCAATCAGATACCCTACGGGCTCGGAAAGTGCAACGAAACCATCAAATTTTAGCTAGAAACTGTATTTTTGTCGATTTTTATTGAATTTGAACTATATTTCAACGTTTTTTGAAGGTTCTGAGCCACCAGACACACTTAAAGCATGCAGAATCGACTCAGAATAGGAAAAGGAGACGTTTAGGTCAATTTTATGCATTCTGGCGTTCGTAGATACAAGAAAACTGTTAAAATTCTTCAGAAACGTCACTTTTGAAGTGTTTTCTTGTACTTTTAAGCCAATCAGATACCCTATGGGCTCGGAAAGTGCAACGAAACCATCAAATTTTAGCTAGAAACTGTATTTTTGTCGATTTTTATTGAATTTGAACTATATTTCAACGTTTTTTGATGGTTCTGAGCCACCAAACACACTTAAAGCATGCAGAATCGACTCAGAATAGGAAAAGGAGACGTTTAGGTCAATTTTATGCATTCTGGCGTTCGTAGATACAAGAAAACTGTTAAAATTCTTCAGAAACGTCACTTTTGAAGTGTTTTCTTGTACTTTTAAGCCAATCAGATACCCTACGGGCTCGGAAAGTGCAACGAAACCATCAAATTTTAGCTAGAAACTGTATTTTTGTCGATTTTTATTGAATTTGAACGATATTTCAACGTTTTTTGATGGTTCTGAGCCACCAAACACACTTAAAGCATGCAGAATCGACTCAGAATAGGAAAAGGAGACGTTTAGGTCAATTTTATGCATTCTGGCGTTCGTAGATACAAGAAAACTGTTAAAATTCTTCAGAAACGTCACTTTTGTAGTGTTTTCTTGTACTTTTAAGCCAATCAGATACCCTATGGGCTCGGAAAGTGCAACGAAACCATCAAATTTTAGCTAGAAACTGTATTTTTGTCGATTTTTATTGAATTTGAACTATATTTCAACGTTTTTTGATGGTTCTGAGCCACCAAACACACTTAAAGCATGCAGAATCGACTCAGAATAGGAAAAGGAGACGTTTAGGTCAATTTTATGCATTCTGGCGTTCGTAGATACAAGAAAACTGTTAAAATTCTTCAGGAACGTCACTTTTGAAGTGTTTTCTTGTACTTTTAAGCCAATCAGATACCCTACGGGCTCGGAAAGTGCAACGAAACCATCAAATTTTAGCTAGAAACTGTATTTTTGTCGATTTTTATTGAATTTGAACTATATTTCAACGTTTTTTGATGGTTCTGAGCCACCAAACACACTTAAAGCATGCAGAATCGACTCAGAATAGGAAAAGGAGACGTTTAGGTCAATTTTATGCATTCTGGCGTTCGTAGATACAAGAAAACTGTTAAAATTCTTCAGAAACGTCACTTTTGAAGTGTTTTCTTGTACTTTTAAGCCAATCAGATACCCTACGGGCTCGGAAAGTGCAACGAAACCATCAAATTTTAGCTAGAAACTGTATTTTTGTCGATTTTTATTGAATTTGAACTATATTTCAACGTTTTTTGATGGTTCTGAGCCACCAAACACACTTAAAGCATGCAGAATCGACTCAGAATAGGAAAAGGAGACGTTTAGGTCAATTTTATGCATTCTGGCGTTCGTAGATACAAGAAAACTGTTAAAATTCTTCAGAAACGTCACTTTTGAAGTGTTTTCTTGTAATTTTAAGCCAATCAGATACCCTACGGGCTCGGAAAGTGCAACGAAACCATCAAATTTTAGCTAGAAACTGTATTTTTGTCGATTTTTATTGAATTTGAACTATATTTCAACGTTTTTTGATGGTTCTGAGCCACCAAACACACTTAAAGCATGCAGAATCGACTCAGAATAGGAAAAGGAGACGTTTAGGTCAATTTTATGCATTCTGGCGTTCGTAGATACAAGAAAACTGTTAAAATTCTTCAGAAACGTCACTTTTGAAGTGTTTTCTTGTACTTTTAAGCCAATCAGATACCCTACGGGCTCGGAAAGTGCAACGAAACCATCAAATTTTAGCTAGAAACTGTATTTTTGTCGATTTTTATTGAATTTGAACTATATTTCAACGTTTTTTGATGGTTCTGAGCCACCAAACACACTTAAAGCATGCAGAATCGACTCAGAATAGGAAAAGGAGACGTTTAGGTCAATTTTATGCATTCTGGCGTTCGTAGATACAAGAAAACTGTTAAAATTCTTCAGAAACGTCACTTTTGAAGTGTTTTCTTGTACTTTTAAGCCAATCAGATACCCTACGGGCTCGGAAAGTGCAACGAAACCATCAAATTTTAGCTAGAAACTGTATTTTTGTCGATTTTTATTGAATTTGAACTATATTTCAACGTTTTTTGATGGTTCTGAGCCACCAAACACACTTAAAGCATGCAGAATCGACTCAGAATAGGAAAAGGAGACGTTTAGGTCAATTTTATGCATTCTGGCGTTCGTAGATACAAGAAAACTGTTAAAATTCTTCAGAAACGTCAGTTTTGAAGTGTTTTCTTGTACTTTTAAGCCAATCAGATACCCTACGGGCTCGGAAAGTGCAACGAAACCATCAAATTTTAGCTAGAAACTGTATTTTTGTCGATTTTTATTGAATTTGAACTATATTTCAATGTTTTTTGATGGTTCTGAGCCACCAAACACACTTAAAGCATGCAGAATCGACTCAGAATAGGAAAAGGAGACGTTTAGGTCAATTTTATGCATTCTGGCGTTCGTAGACACAAGAAAACTGTTAAAATTCTTCAGAAACGTCACTTTTGAAATGTTTTCTTGTACTTTTAAGCCAATCAGATACCCAACGGGCTCGGAAAGTGCAACGAAACCATCAAATTTTAGCTAGAAACTGTATTTTTGTCGATTTTTATTGAATTTGAACTATATTTCAACGTTTTTTGATGGTTCTGAGCCACCAAACACACTTAAAGCATGCAGAATCGACTCAGAATAGGAAAAGGAGACGTTTAGGTCAATTTTATGCATTCTGGCGTTCGTAGATACAAGAAAACTGTTAAAATTCTTCAGAAACGTCACTTTTGAAGTGTTTTCTTGTACTTTTAAGCCAATCAGATACCCTACGGGCTCGGAAAGTGCAACGAAACCATCAAATTTTAGCTAGAAACTGTATTTTTGTCGATTTTTATTGAATTTGAACTATATTTCAACGTTTTTTGATGGTTCTGAGCCACCAAACACACTTAAAGCATGCAGAATCGACTCAGAATAGGAAAAGGAGACGTTTAGGTCAATTATATGCATTCTGGCGTTCGTAGATACAAGAAAACTGTTAAAATTCTTCAGAAACGTCACTTTTGAAGTGTTTTCTTGTACTTTTAAGCCAATCAGATACCCTACGGGCTCGGAAAGTGCAACGAAACCATCAAATTTTAGCTAGAAACTGTATTTTTGTCGATTTTTATTGAATTTGAACTATATTTCAACGTTTTTTGATGGTTCTGAGCCACCAAACACACTTAAAGCATGCAGAATTGACTCAGAATAGGAAAAGGAGACGTTTAGGTCAATTTTATGCATTCTGGCGTTCGTAGATAGAAGAAAACTGTTAAAATTCTTCAGAAACGTCACTTTTGAAGTGTTTTCTTGTACTTTTAAGCCAATCAGATACCCTACGGGCTCGGAAAGTGCAACGAAACCATCAAATTTTAGCTAGAAACTGTATTTTTGTCGATTTTTATTGAATTTGAACTATATTTCAACGTTTTTTGATGGTTCTGAGCCACCAAACACACTTAAAGCATGCAGAATCGACTCAGAATAGGAAAAGGAGACGTTTAGGTCAATTTTATGCATTCTGGCGTTCGTAGATACAAGAAAACTGTTAAAATTCTTCAGAAACGTCACTTTTGAAGTGTTTTCTTGTACTTTTAAGCCAATCAGATACCCAACGGGCTCGGAAAGTGCAACGAAACCATCAAATTTTAGCTAGAAACTGTATTTTTGTCGATTTTTATTGAATTTGAACTATATTTCAACGTTTTTTGATGGTTCTGAGCCACCAAACACACTTAAAGCATGCAGAATCGACTCAGAATAGGAAAAGGAGACGTTTAGGTCAATTTTATGCATTCTGGCGTTCGTAGATACAAGAAAACTGTTAAAATTCTTCAGAAACGTCACTTTTGAAGTGTTTTCTTGTACTTTTAAGCCAATCAGATACCCTACGGGCTCGGAAAGTGCAACGAAACCATCAAATTTTAGCTAGAAACTGTATTTTTGTCGATTTTTATTGAATTTGAACTATATTTCAACGTTTTTTGATGGTTCTGAGCCACCAAACACACTTAAAGCATGCAGAATCGACTCAGAATAGGAAAAGGAGACGTTTAGGTCAATTTTATGCATTCTGGCGTTCGTAGATACAAGAAAACTGTTAAAATTCTTCAGAAACGTCACTTTTGAAGTGTTTTCTTGTACTTTTAAGCCAATCAGATACCCCACGGGCTCGGAAAGTGCAACGAAACCATCAAATTTTAGCTAGAAACTGTATTTCTGTCGATTTTTATTGAATTTGAACTATATTTCAACGTTTTTTGATGGTTCTGTGCCACCAAACACACTTAAAGCATGCAGAATCGACTCAGAATAGGAAAAGGAGATGTTTAGGTCAATTTTATGCATTCTGGCGTTCGTAGATACAAGAAAACTGTTAAAATTCTTCAGAAACGTCACTTTTGAAGTGTTTTCTTGTACTGTTAAGCCAATCAGATACCCTACGGGCTCGGAAAGTGCAACGAAACCATCAAATTTTAGCTAGAAACTGTATTTTTGTCGATTTTTATTGAATTTGAACTATATTTCAACGTTTTTTGATGGTTCTGAGCCACCAAACACACTTAAAGCATGCAGAATCGACTCAGAATAGGAAAAGGAGACGTTTAGGTCAATTTTATGCATTCTGGCGTTCGTCGATACAAGAAAACTGTTAAAATTCTTCAGAAACGTCACTTTTGAAGTGTTTTCTTGTACTTTTAAGCCAATCAGATACCCAACGGGCTCGGAAAGTGCAACGAAACCATCAAATTTTAGCTAGAAACTGTATTTTTGTCGATTTTTATTTAATTTGAACTATATTTCAACGTTTTTTGATGGTTCTGAGCCACCAAACACACTTAAAGCATGCAGAATCGACTCAGAATAGGAAAAGGAGACGTTTAGGTCAATTTTATGCATTCTGGCGTTCGTCGATACAAGAAAACTGTTAAAATTCTTCAGAAACGTCACTTTTGAAGTGTTTTCTTGTACTTTTAAGCCAATCAGATACCCAACGGGCTCGGAAAGTGCAACGAAACCATCAAATTTTAGCTAGAAACTGTATTTTTTGTCGATTTTTATTGAATTTGAACTATATTTCAACGTTTTTTGATGGTTCTGAGCCACCAAACACACTTAAAGCATGCAGAATCGACTCAGAATAGGAAAAGGAGACGTTTAGGTCAATTTTATGCATTCTGGCGTTCGTAGATACAAGAAAACTGTTAAAATTCTTCAGAAACGTCACTTTTGAAGTGTTTTCTTGTACTTTTAAGCCAATCAGATACCCTACGGGCTCGGAAAGTGCAACGAAACCATCAAATTTTAGCTAGAAACTGTATTTTTGTCGATTTTTATTGAATTTGAACTATATTTCAACGTTTTTGATGGTTCTGAGCCACCAAACACACTTAAAGCATGCAGAATCGACTCAGAATAGGAAAAGGAGACGTTTAGGTCAATTTTATGCATTCTGGCGTTCGTCGATACAAGAAAACTGTTAAAATTCTTCAGAAACGTCACTTTTGAAGTGTTTTCTTGTACTTTTAAGCCAATCAGATACCCAACGGGCTCGGAAAGTGCAACGAAACCATCAAATTTTAGCTAGAAACTGTATTTTTGTCGATTTTTATTGAATTTGAACTATATTTCAACGTTTTTTGATGGTTCTGAGCCACCAAACACACTTAAAGCATGCAGAATCGACTCAGAATAGGAAAAGGAGACGTTTAGTTCAATTTTATGCATTCTGGCGTTCGTAGATACAAGAAAACTGTTAAAATTCTTCAGAAACGTCACTTTTGAAGTGTTTTCTTGTACTTTTAAGCCAATCAGATACCCAACGGGCTCGGAAAGTGCAACGAAACCATCAAATTTTAGCTAGAAACTGTATTTTTGTCGATTTTTATTGAATTTGAACTATATTTCAACGTTTTTTGATGGTTCTGAGCCACCAAACACACTTAAAGCATGCAGAATCGACTCAGAATAGGAAAAGGAGACGTTTAGGTCAATTTTATGCATTCTGGCGTTCGTAGATACAAGAAAACTGTTAAAATTCTTCAGAAACGTCACTTTTGAAGTGTTTTCTTGTACTTTTAAGCCAATCAGATACCCCACGGGCTCGGAAAGTGCAACGAAACCATCAAATTTTTAGCTAGAAACTGTATTTTTGTCGATTTTTATTGAATTTGAACTATATTTCAACGTTTTTTGATGGTTCTGAGCCACCAAACACACTTAAAGCATGCAGAATCGACTCAGAATAGGAAAAGGAGACGTTTAGGTCAATTTTATGCATTCTGGCGTTCGTAGATACAAGAAAACTGTTAAAATTCTTCAGAAACGTCACTTTTGAAGTGTTTTCTTGTACTTTTAAGCCAATCAGATACCCTACGGGCTCGGAAAGTGCAACGAAACCATCAAATTTTAGCTAGAAACTGTATTTTTGTCGATTTTTATTGAATTTGAACTATATTTCAACGTTTTTTGATGGTTCTGAGCCACCAAACACACTTAAAGCATGCAGAATCGACTCAGAATAGGAAAAGGAGACGTTTAGGTCAATTTTATGCATTCTGGCGTTCGTAGATACAAGAAAACTGTTAAAATTCTTCAGAAACGTCACTTTTGAAGTGTTTTCTTGTACTTTTAAGCCAATCAGATACCCTACGGGCTCGGAAAGTGCAACGAAACCATCAAATTTTAGCTAGAAACTGTATTTTTGTCGATTTTTATTGAATTTGAACTATATTTCAACGTTTTTTGATGGTTCTGAGCCACCAAACACACTTAAAGCATGCAGAATCGACTCAGAATAGGAAAAGGAGACGTTTAAGTCAATTTTATGCATTCTGGCGTTCGTAGATACAAGAAAACTGTTAAAATTCTTCAGAAACGTCACTTTTGAAGTGTTTTCTTGTACTTTTAAGCCAATCAGATACCCTACGGGCTCGGAAAGTGCAACGAAACCATCAAATTTTAGCTAGAAACTGTATTTTTGTCGATTTTTATTGAATTTGAACTATATTTCAACGTTTTTTGATAGTTCTGAGCCACCAAACACACTTAAAGCATGCAGAATCGACTCAGAATAGGAAAAGGAGACGTTTAGGTCAATTTTATGCATTCTGGCGTTCGTAGATACAAGAAAACTGTTAAAATTCTTCAGAAACGTCACTTTTGAAGTGTTTTCTTGTACTTTTAAGCCAATCAGATACCCTACGGGCTCGGAAAGTGCAACGAAACCATCAAATTTTAGCTAGAAACTGTATTTTTGTCGATTTTTATTGAATTTGAACTATATTTCAACGTTTTTTGATGGTTCTGAGCCACCAAACACACTTAAAGCATGCAGAATCGACTCAGAATAGGAAAAGGAGACGTTTAGGTCAATTTTATGCATTCTGGCGTTCGTAGATACAAGAAAACTGTTAAAATTCTTCAGAAACGTCACTTTTGAAGTGTTTTCTTGTACTTTTAAGCCAATCAGATACCCTACGGGCTCGGAAAGTGCAACGAAACCATCAAATTTTAGCTAGAAACTGTATTTTTGTCGATTTTTATTGAATTTGAACTATATTTCAACGTTTTTTGATGGTTCTGAGCCACCAAACACACTTAAAGCATGCAGAATCGACTCAGAATAGGAAAAGGAGACGTTTAGGTCAATTTTATGCATTCTGGCGTTCGTAGATACAAGAAAACTGTTAAAATTCTTCAGAAACGTCACTTTTGAAGTGTTTTCTTGTACTTTTAAGCCAATCAGATACCCTACGGGCTCGGAAAGTGCAACGAAACCATCAAATTTTAGCTAGAAACTGTATTTTTGTCGATTTTTATTGAATTTGAACTATATTTCAACGTTTTTTGATGGTTCTGAGCCACCAAACACACTTAAAGCATGCAGAATCGACTCAGAATAGGAAAAGGAGACGTTTAGGTCAATTTTATGCATTCTGGCGTTCGTAGATACAAGAAAACTGTTAAAATTCTTCAGAAACGTCACTTTTGAAGTGTTTTCTTGTACTTTTAAGCCAATCAGATACCCTACGGGCTCGGAAAGTGCAACGAAACCATCAAATTTTAGCTAGAAACTGTATTTTTGTCGATTTTTATTGAATTTGAACTATATTTCAACGTTTTTTGATGGTTCTGAGCCACCAAACACACTTAAAGCATGCAGAATCGACTCAGAATAGGAAAAGGAGACGTTTAGGTCAATTTTATGCATTCTGGCGTTCGTAGATACAAGAAAACTGTTGTTACACCACTGTTTATTTGTTGGTTCTTATCTTTAAAAGAAAACTCGCTTTGACCCAAAAGGCGTTATTATTAACAATAAACTGTACATATATTTAACTGTAACACGTGTTCACGTAAGTACCGGCGAACGGGGAGTCCGTGGCGAGGCGGAAGTATGGTGGAGCCTCGCTTTCGTGTCAGCGCCATCTCGGAGATTTTCGCAACACTCCCCCTTTGGATTCCATGAAGCTGCCCACAGATGGAATCCAAGAACTCTGTAACCGAGAATTGGTTATTGGCAGCACAAACACGAGGGCCGCTTCCTCGAGCGTTGTCTCGGGGGTTCTGTCGGTGATGCGGAGCTATCTAACCCCACATCCTCTACTGGCGACGGAGCGGGGGATTCGTCAATGTTTGGGCCGCTTTCGGTTGGAACCTTCTTCGGACGGCCTCGTTGTCTCATGGGGAGCAAGGGTTGCACCCTATCGGCACCATCTTCGTGAATGAACGGGGTGAGAGCGGACACGTGGTACTTCCCCAGTGGTTTGTTTGGGTCGCTTCGGGAGGCGACAACATATGTCACCGGAGACTGCTTACCAATTATAATGTACGGACCATCCCGACGGGGTGCGAACTTGCTAGTGTACTTTCGATCTTGGTTGCTAAGGACATGCACGTCCACAAGTACCTCGTCGCCCACTTCGAACTTAATGGCTGGTCTCCGTCGCTGGTCGGCATATTTCTTGGCCCTATCCTGTTGTATTTCAGACCTTTCTCGAACGTCTTTAAAAGTTTCCGCGATCACCTTTAAGTAAGGCGTAATTTCCGGTACGAAGTTTTCGCTGTGCACTACCGCGCGTAAGTCTTTGTGCACATCATACGGCGTACGCATCTCGCGGCCGAAACATAAAAAGGCGGGTGTTTTACCGGTCACTTCGTGGGTAGCACTGTTCATCGCGAATCTGATAGATGGCAACGCGACACTCCACTCATCGTGTCGTTCTTCAGCTAACATGGCAAGCTGTATCTTCAAGTCTCGATTCCTTCGCTCTTCCGGGTTGGCGGCTGGATAATACACTGGCGTCAGTACCTGTGAAAACCCTAGACAATGTGCCACTTGCTGCATCACCTCCCCAACGAACTGAGACCCATTGTCGCTAATAACCTGGCGTGGAGTTCCATATCGGAGGATTATTTCATTCACCAGGCACTTCGCACATGCCTCGGCAGTGGCCTTTTGTAGAGCGAACAACTCTATCCAGCGAGTAGCGGTGTCTTCAATCGCCAGGACCCACCTCTCTTGCGCGGGAGTGGCCGGGAGTGGCCCGAAGAGGTCCAGCGCCAAAGTCTCAAACCGCTGCGCCAAGACTGGGGTTTGTAACAAGCCAGGCGGTTTGTAGTTCGTGCATTTGTACTTTTGACACTTTACACAATTTCGGACATGTTGCCGTACGTCACGTCTCAGGGTGGACCAGTAATACCTGCGATTTACCTTTTCAATAGTTCGCTCGACACCTGGATGACCTGCAATAGGTGAATTATGAAATTCGGTCATAACGTCTGGTACCTGGTGCTTTGGGACTACAAGCTGTGGCTCTTCGCTATCAACGTCCGGGGAATATCTGTACAAAATACCGTTGGACAACATATAACCGCGACCCAACCAGCGACTCACAGCCTCTTCATTGTTGGTTTCAAGGTCATTAATTATCGCCACCAACTCTTCATCCTTGAGTTGTTCATCCCGTAGCTCTCTGGTCGAAACTGAGGGAAAACTGATCTCTACGGTACAAACCTTGATGTCAGTGGGATCACCAACTATATCCGTCACTGGAGGACGCGACAATGTGTCTGCGACAACATTGCTCCGCCCCGGCGTGTATGCAACGTCTAAGTCGAAGGATTGGAGTAAGAGCGTCCAACGCGCCAACCTTCCCGACGGAGACTTCAAAGACATCAGCCATTTCAGAGGTTGGTGATCTGAAGCCACAGTAACTTTCGCCCCTTCTAGGTAGCCGCGAAACTTCTGAACGCCGAACACAATGGCAAGTGCTTCTCGTTCGGTCGTGTTGTAGTTCCGCTCCGCTGCCGTCAGAAGTCGACTAGCGTACTCAACGGGCCGTTCTTCGGGGCCCTCCCCCTGCAGTAGACACGCACCTAGAGCGTATGCACTAGAATCCGTACGCAACGTATACGGTAGGGATGGATCTGCTTGGCGTAGTATGGGTGCCGTCGTGAGCAGGTGTTTCAACTTTTCAAACGCTTCTCCCTGTGCGCTCCCCCACGTCCACTGAGATTTCTTCTTGGTGAGGTATGTCAATGGCTGGGCGATACCCGAAAACTCCGGGATAAACCTCCGGAACCAGCTACACGTCTGAAGGAACGACATCAGCTGTTTGACGTTCGTCGGTGCTGGCATCTGGGTAATTGCCGCGACTTTGTCGGGATCCGTCGAAATCCCGCCCTTTGCGATCACGTGACCCAAAAACTTCACCTTCGAACACGCGAAGACGCACTTTTTGCGGTTCGCGCTCAATTTAAATTGTCCAAGTCTGTCGAAAACTTTCTGCAAATCTTTCAAATGTCCACCGAACGTCTCCGAGAGCACTATTAGGTCGTCGAGATAAGCCAATATGCAAACAGTCGGTAACCCAACCTTAAAGCGATCAATGAGACGTTGGAACGTCGCGGGCGCGTTCCGCAATCCGAACGGCATCCGCAAGAATCTGTATAGTCCAAAAGGAGACACAAATGCTGTTTTGTCTCGGTCCTCTGCCCGCACTGGGACCTGCCAAAACCCACTCTCCAAGTCAATCGTGCTCATGTAAAAACATTGTTGGGCAGAGTGCAACACGTCGTCAATGCGCGGTAGAGGATAGCGGTCAGGTACGGTAACAGCGTTCAATTTCCTAAAGTCCACACATACACGATAACCGCCAGTTTTCTTTGGCACCATCACCACTGGAGCAGCAAAGGGAGACTCACATTCTTCAATAATCCCGTCGTCCGCCATTTGCTGAATTTGTTCCTCCAACACTGACCTTCGTTGGGGTGACATCCTGTATGGGGGTGTAGCAATTGGCTGGTCATTGGTGAGATCGATACGATGCTCAGCATAAGGCGTTGGCTCATCTCGTCTTGAAAAAGCCTCTCTGTTTCTGCCAAGGAGTTCTGACAATTCCAGTTTCTCGCCACTGGACAGTTCGATACCCTCATCCTCTCGTAATGGTTCCAGGTCTACGGCATTCACTGGCAACCCTGTCTTTACCGTTGACTCATCCACTAATGGGTACCACGATGGTGCATCCCTGAAGCACCACCTCATCTCTGGGAGATCCAATATAATACCTGCCTGTTTTATAAAATCAATTCCCAGTAGAGTTTTGCTGTTGATGTGATCTGGTACTGCAGTCAATGATATTGGAAAGGTCCGTTCTTCAAGGGTCACTTCCACATCGAACACCTCCGTTCTCACTGGGACCGGGTTCCCATCCGCCATCGTCATCGTCTGTTGGACCGAGTGATATGGGGCCCCTATCGCCTTCAGGTGCCGGAATAAGTTGTTACCAGCCATGCTGCGTCTAGCTCCCGTGTCTACAAAGGCCAGGCCTTCTTTCCCTGCAATGCAAACTGGTAGGTAAGCTCTGAACACTTCACCACTTAAGTCCGCAGACAAAACCTCCATGGTGTCGGCTGTCCTTTGTCTCTGCTGCTGGTTAGGACACTGGGACCTGATGTGTCCAGGCTTACGGCAACCATAGCAAATAAGAGCATTTGCTGTTTGTGTGCTCATCTTTGGGGCCTGACTCGTCTCCTGACTCTTCTGTTTCGCAGCCTTCCTACACTCTCCTTGATTGTGTCCATAGTAATTACAGAAACTACAGCGCACTTTATTACGAGAGTCTTTATTATTAGTCTGTTTGACCTCCATAAAATCTTCAACAGCCCTTGCTTTTAATATAAGATCTTCAAATGTCGCAATAACATCTCGATGAACGCCTTTTCGGATGTTATTGTTTAAAAGCCCGTACACCATGTCGAGCTTGTGTTGCTCGTCCAGTTTGGGCGTTGGTGGCAGCTTGGCTAGTAGCGCCCGAGCGTGGCTTACAAATATATCTGTTGGCTCTGAAAGCGACTGCTCTCGTGAGAACAGCTCTCTAAAAATCTTGTATGGGGGCTTATTTTCCCCAAAGCTGTGCCGTAGTGCTTTCACAGCATCTTCCCATACCTCAAATGTGTCCTTGATCCCTTGCCACCACGTCGCAGCAGCCCCATCTAAAAGCATGGGTAAACCTCTAAGAGCATTCTCGTCTGAAACATTGAGGCAACCCTTATACATCTCTATGGCGTTTATGAATGCTTCGACACACTCTCCTTTCGCTCCGGAGAACCTAGACTTGCATTCCGCGAATGTTCCTGAAGCCGCGGGAGTGGGTACGGGAGTTGGTGCAGGCGTTGTCAGCACCGTCCTCATGTTAGCTAGCAGCAGATCAAATTGTTCTGGGGTCAGAACTACGTTGTCTGGCATTGTGCTGGGTGATGTATGAGTACGTGACCTTAGAGAATATGTGCAGGAGACCTTTTTGTTGCGGTTGTTCCTTTTCTTTCTTTTCTCCTGTTGCGTAGTACTCGCGACGTTGCTGTTATCTTCTGTTGTCGGCGGAACGCTGCTCATGGAGGTTACGTCCAATCAAATGTCACCTGTCACTTGTCAAGTTCCAGGTTGGCCAACACACGAACGAAATACCCCAGATTGCGAAAATGTCGCCGCGTAATTTTCCACCAGAACGCGCGCGCAATACAACGCGAAAGTCACCACGGATAGTTGGTACTAGTTCCGGACGCGTACGATTCACTCACCGAAGGCGCTAAATTCCAAAATGGCGGCAACCACGAGGTTTTGAAATTTGTAGAAAACGAAGATTTTCTCGAAAACGACGAAACTCACGTCGTTCGTTCTTGATTACACGATGTCTTGCTCTCCCCCTAGCTGTAAATTGCAACCCTTTTCGTAGATCGCGATGGTGATAACGCGGTTATCACTGCCCACGTGTTCTCCTCGAAATGCGGTTTTTCGATTACTACGCGATCAAGACCCTGATGCACGTAGATTTTGCAGCGTGTGTTAGACCTTTTAACGCCCAGGTGCACAACACTTGCCGAATTTTCGAACTCACGTTTTCGTTAACACTTCGAGCCCGAGTTGGAGCGCCACTGTTACAACACTGTTTATTTGTTGGTTCTTATCTTTAAAAGAAAACTCGCTTTGACCCAAAAGGCGTTATTATTAACAATAAACTGTACATATATTTAACTGTAACACGTGTTCACGTAAGTACCGGCGAACGGGGAGTCCGTGGCGAGGCGGAAGTATGGTGGAGCCTCGCTTTCGTGTCAGCGCCATCTCGGAGATTTTCGCAACACTGTTAAAATTCTTCAGAAACGTCACTTTTGAAGTGTTTTCTTGTACTTTTAAGCCAATCAGATACCCTACGGGCTCGGAAAGTGCAACGAAACCATCAAATTTTAGCTAGAAACTGTATTTTTGTCGATTTTTATTGAATTTGAACTATATTTCAACGTTTTTTGATGGTTCTGAGCCACCAAACACACTTAAAGCATGCAGAATCGACTCAGAATAGGAAAAGGAGACGTTTAGGTCAATTTTATGCATTCTGGCGTTCGTAGATACAAGAAAACTGTTAAAATTCTTCAGAAACGTCACTTTTGAAGTGTTTTCTTGTACTTTTAAGCCAATCAGATACCCTACGGGCTCGGAAAGTGCAACGAAACCATCAAATTTTAGCTAGAAACTGTATTTTTGTCGATTTTTATTGAATTTGAACTATATTTCAACGTTTTTTGATGGTTCTGAGCCACCAAACACACTTAAAGCATGCAGAATCGACTCAGAATAGGAAAAGGAGACGTTTAGGTCAATTTTATGCATTCTGGCGTTCGTAGATACAAGAAAACTGTTTAAATTCTTCAGAAACGTCACTTTTGAAGTGTTTTCTTGTACTTTTAAGCCAATCAGATACCCTACGGGCTCGGAAAGTGCAACGAAACCATCAAATTTTAGCTAGAAACTGTATTTTTGTCGATTTTTATTGAATTTGAACTATATTTCAACGTTTTTTGATGGTTCTGAGTCACCAAACACACTTAAAGCATGCAGAATCGACTCAGAATAGGAAAAGGAGACGTTTAGGTCAATTTTATGCATTCTGGCGTTCGTAGATACAAGAAAACTGTTAAAATTCTTCAGAAACGTCACTTTTGAAGTGTTTTCTTGTACTTTTAAGCCAATCAGATACCCTACGGGCTCGGAAAGTGCAACGAAACCATCAAATTTTAGCTAGAAACTGTATTTTTGTCGATTTTTATTGAATTTGAACTATATTTCAACGTTTTTTGATGGTTCTGAGCCACCAAACACACTTAAAGCATGCAGAATCGACTCAGAATAGGAAAAGGAGACGTTTAGGTCAATTTTATGCATTCTGGCGTTCGTAGATACAAGAAAACTGTTAAAATTCTTCAGAAACGTCACTTTTGAAGTGTTTTCTTGTACTTTTAAGCCAATCAGATACCCTACGGGCTCGGAAAGTGCAACGAAACCATCAAATTTTAGCTAGAAACTGTATTTTTGTCGATTTTTATTGAATTTGAACTATATTTCAACGTTTTTTGATGGTTCTGAGCCACCAAACACACTTAAAGCATGCAGAATCGACTCAGAATAGGAAAAGGAGACGTTTAGGTCAATTTTATGCATTCTGGCGTTCGTAGATACAAGAAAACTGTTAAAATTCTTCAGAAACGTCACTTTTGAAGTGTTTTCTTGTACTTTTAAGCCAATCAGATACCCTTCGGGCTCGGAAAGTGCAACGAAACCATCAAATTTTAGCTAGAAACTGTATTTTTGTCGATTTTTATTGAATTTGAACTATATTTCAACGTTTTTTGATGGTTCTGAGCCACCAAACACACTTAAAGCATGCAGAATCGACTCAGAATAGGAAAAGGAGACGTTTAGGTCAATTTTATGCATTCTGGCGTTCGTAGATACAAGAAAACTGTTAAAATTCTTCAGAAACGTCACTTTTGAAGTGTTTTCTTGTACTTTTAAGCCAATCAGATACCCTACGGGCTCGGAAAGTGCAACGAAACCATCAAATTTTAGCCAGAAACTGTATTTTTGTCGATTTTTATTGAATTTGAACTATATTTCAACGTTTTTTGATGGTTCTGAGCCACCAAACACACTTAAAGCATGCAGAATCGACTCAGAATAGGAAAAGGAGACGTTTAGGTCAATTTTATGCATTCTGGCGTTCGTAGATACAAGAAAACTGTTAAAATTCTTCAGAAACGTCACTTTTGAAGTGTTTTCTTGTACTTTTAAGCCAATCAGATACCCTACGGGCTCGGAAAGTGCAACGAAACCATCAAATTTTAGCTAGAAACTGTATTTTTGTCGATTTTTATTGAATTTGAACTATATTTCAACGTTTTTTGATGGTTCTGAGCCACCAAACACACTTAAAGCATGCAGAATCGACTCAGAATAGGAAAAGGAGACGTTTAGGTCAATTTTATGCATTCTGGCGTTCGTAGATACAAGAAAACTGTTAAAATTCTTCAGAAACGTCACTTTTGAAGTGTTTTCTTGTACTTTTAAGCCAATCAGATACCCTACGGGCTCGGAAAGTGCAACGAAACCATCAAATTTTAGCTAGAAACTGTATTTTTGTCGATTTTTATTGAATTTGAACTATATTTCAACGTTTTTTGATGGTTCTGAGCCACCAAACACACTTAAAGCATGCAGAATCGACTCAGAATAGGAAAAGGAGACGTTTAGGTCAATTTTATGCATTCTGGCGTTCGTAGATACAAGAAAACTGTTAAAATTCTTCAGAAACGTCACTTTTGAAGTGTTTTCTTGTACTTTTAAGCCAATCAGATACCCTACGGGCTCGGAAAGTGCAACGAAACCATCAAATTTTAGCTAGAAACTGTATTTTTGTCGATTTTTATTGAATTTGAAGTATATTTCAACGTTTTTTGATGGTTCTGAGCCACCAAACACACTTAAAGCATGCAGAATCGACTCAGAATAGGAAAAGGAGACGTTTAGGTCAATTTTATGCATTCTGGCGTTCGTAGATACAAGAAAACTGTTAAAATTCTTCAGAAACGTCACTTTTGAAGTGTTTTCTTGTACTTTTAAGCCAATCAGATACCCTACGGGCTCGGAAAGTGCAACGAAACCATCAAATTTTAGCTAGAAACTGTATTTTTGTCGATTTTTATTGAATTTGAACTATATTTCTACGTTTTTTGATGGTTCTGAGCCACCAAACACACTTAAAGCATGCAGAATCGACTCAGAATAGGAAAAGGAGACGTTTAGGTCAATTTTATGCATTCTGGCGTTCGTAGATACAAGAAAACTGTTAAAATTCTTCAGAAACGTCACTTTTGAAGTGTTTTCTTGTACTTTTAAGCCAATCAGATACCCTACGGGCTCGGAAAGTGCAACGAAACCATCAAATTTTAGCTAGAAACTGTATTTTTGTCGATTTTTATTGAATTTGAACTATATTTCAACGTTTTTTGATGGTTCTGAGCCACCAAACACACTTAAAGCATGCAGAATCGACTCAGAATAGGAAAAGGAGACGTTTAGGTCAATTTTATGCATTCTGGCGTTCGTAGATACAAGAAAACTGTTAAAATTCTTCAGAAACGTCACTTTTGAAGTGTTTTCTTGTACTTTTAAGCCAATCAGATACCCTACGGGCTCGGAAAGTGCAACGAAACCATCAAATTTTAGCTAGAAACTGTATTTTTGTCGATTTTTATTGAATTTGAACTATATTTCAACGTTTTTTGATGGTTCTGAGCCACCAAACACACTTAAAGCATGCAGAATCGACTCAGAATAGGAAAAGGAGACGTTTAGGCCACTTTTATGCATTCTGCCGTTCGTAGATACCAGAAAACTGTTAAAATTCTTCAGAAACGTCACTTTTGAAGTGTTTTCTTGTACTTTTAAGCCAATCAGATACGCAACGGGCTCGGAAAGTGCAACGAAACCATCAAATTTTAGCTAGAAACTGTATTTTTGTCGATTTTTATTGAATTTGAACTATATTTCAACGTTTTTTGATGGTTCTGAGCCACCAAACACACTTAAAGCATGCAGAATCGACTCAGAATAGGAAAAGGAGACGTTTAGGTCAATTTTATGCATTCTGGCGTTCGTAGATACAAGAAAACTGTTAAAATTCTTCAGAAACGTCACTTTTGAAGTGTTTTCTTGTACTTTTAAGCCAATCAGATACCCTACGGGCTCGGAAAGTGCAACGAAACCATCAAATTTTAGCTAGAAACTGTATTTTTGTCGATTTTTATTGAATTTGAACTATATTTCAACGTTTTTTGATGGTTCTGAGCCACCAAACACACTTAAAGCATGCAGAATCGACTCAGAATAGGAAAAGGAGACGTTTAGGTCAATTTTATGCATTCTGGCGTTCGTAGATACAAGAAAACTGTTAAAATTCTTCAGAAACGTCACTTTTGAAGTGTTTTCTTGTACTTTTAAGCCAATCAGATACCCTACGGGCTCGGAAAGTGCAACGAAACCATCAAATTTTAGCTAGAAACTGTATTTTTGTCGATTTTTATTGAATTTGAACTATATTTCAACGTTTTTTGATGGTTCTGAGCCACCAAACACACTTAAAGCATGCAGAATCGACTCAGAATAGGAAAAGGAGACGTTTAGGTCAATTTTATGCATTCTGGCGTTCGTAGATACAAGAAAACTGTTAAAAGTCTTCAGAAACGTCACTTTTGAAGTGTTTTCTTTTACTTTTAAGCCAATCAGATATCCTACGGGCTCGGAAAGTGCAACGAAACCATCAAATTTTAGCTAGAAACTGTATTTTTGTCGATTTTTATTGAATTTGAACTATATTTCAACGTTTTTTGATGGTTCTGAGCCACCAAACACACTTAAAGCATGCAGAATCGACTCAGAATAGGAAAAGGAGACGTTTAGGTCAATTTTATGCATTCTGGCGTTCGTAGATACAAGAAAACTGTTAAAATTCTTCAGAAACGTCACTTTTGAAGTGTTTTCTTGTACTTTTAAGCCAATCAGATACCCTACGGGCTCGGAAAGTGCAACGAAACCATCAAATTTTAGCTAGAAACTGTATTTTTGTCGATTTTTATTGAATTTGAACTATATTTCAACGTTTTTTGATGGTTCTGAGCCACCAAACACACTTAAAGCATGCAGAATCGACTCAGAATAGGAAAAGGAGACGTTCAGGCCAATTTTATGCATTCTGGCGTTCGTAGATACAAGAAAACTGTTAAAATTCTTCAGAAACGTCACTTTTGAAGTGTTTTCTTGTACTTTTAAGCCAATCAGATACCCAACGGTCTCGGAAAGTGCAACGAAACCATCAAATTTTAGCTAGAAACTGTATTTTTGTCGATTTTTATTGAATTTGAACTATATTTCAACGTTTTTTGATGGTTCTGAGCCACCAAACACACTTAAAGCATGCAGAATCGACTCAGAATAGGAAAAGGAGACGTTTAGGTCAATTTTATGCATTCTGGCGTTCGTAGATACAAGAAAACTGTTAAAATTCTTCAGAAACGTCACTTTTGAAGTGTTTTCTTGTACTTTTAAGCCAATCAGATACCCTACGGGCTCGGAAAGTGCAACGAAACCATCAAATTTTAGCTAGAAACTGTATTTTTGTCGATTTTTATTGAATTTGAACTATATTTCAACGTTTTTTGATGGTTCTGAGCCACCAAACACACTTAAAGCATGCAGAATCGACTCAGAATAGGAAAAGGAGACGTTTAGGTCAATTTTATGCATTCTGGCGTTCGTAGATACAAGAAAACTGTTAAAATTCTTCAGAAACGTCACTTTTGAAGTGTTTTCTTGTACTTTTAAGCCAATCAGATATCCTACGGGCTCGGAAAGTGCAACGAAACCATCAAATTTTAGCTAGAAACTGTATTTTTGTCGATTTTTATTGAATTTGAACTATTTTTCAACGTTTTTTGATGGTTCTGAGCCACCAAACACACTTAAAGCATGCAGAATCGACTCAGAATAGGAAAAGGAGACGTTTAGGTCAATTTTATGCATTCTGGCGTTCGTAGATACAAGAAAACTGTTAAAATTCTTCAGAAACGTCACTTTTGAAGTGTTTTCTTGTACTTTTAAGCCAATCAGATACCCTACGGGCTCGGAAAGTGCAACGAAACCATCAAATTTTAGCTAGAAACTGTATTTTTGTCGATTTTTATTGAATTTGAACTATATTTCAACGTTTTTTGATGGTTCTGAGCCACCAAACACACTTAAAGCATGCAGAATCGACTCAGAATAGGAAAAGGAGACGTTTAGGTCAATTTTATGCATTCTGGCGTTCGTAGATACAAGAAAACTGTTAAAATTCTTCAGAAACGTCACTTTTGAAGTGTTTTCTTGTACTTTTAAGCCAATCAGATACCCTACGGGCTCGGAAAGTGCAACGAAACCATCAAATTTTAGCTAGAAACTGTATTTTTGTCGATTTTTATTGAATTTGAACTATATTTCAACGTTTTTTGATGGTTCTGAGCCACCAAACACACTTAAAGCATGCAGAATCGACTCAGAATAGGAAAAGGAGACGTTTAGGTCAATTTTATGCATTCTGGCGTTCGTAGATACAAGAAAACTGTTAAAATTCTTCAGAAACGTCACTTTTGAAGTGTTTTCTTTTACTTTTAAGCCAATCAGATACCCTACGGGCTCGGAAAGTGCAACGAAACCATCAAATTTTAGCTAGAAACTGTATTTTTGTCGATTTTTATTGAATTTGAACTATATTTCAATGTTTTTTGATGGTTCTGAGCCACCAAACACACTTAAAGCATGCAGAATCGACTCAGAATAGGAAAAGGAGACGTTTAGGTCAATTTTATGCATTCTGGCGTTCGTAGATACAAGAAAACTGTTAAAATTCTTCAGAAACGTCACTTTTGAAGTGTTTTCTTGTACTTTTAAGCCAATCAGATATCCTACGGGCTCGGAAAGTGCAACGAAACCATCAAATTTTAGCTAGAAACTGTATTTTTGTCGATTTTTATTGAATTTGAACTATTTTTCAACGTTTTTTGATGGTTCTGAGCCACCAAACACACTTAAAGCATGCAGAATCGACTCAGAATAGGAAAAGGAGACGTTTAGGTCAATTTTATGCATTCTGGCGTTCGTAGATACAAGAAAACTGTTAAAATTCTTCAGAAACGTCACTTTTGAAGTGTTTTCTTGTACTTTTAAGCCAATCAGATACCCTACGGGCTCGGAAAGTGCAACGAAACCATCAAATTTTAGCTAGAAACTGTATTTTTGTCGATTTTTATTGAATTTGAACTATATTTCAACGTTTTTTGATGGTTCTGAGCCACCAAACACACTTAAAGCATGCAGAATCGACTCAGAATAGGAAAAGGAGACGTTTAGGTCAATTTTATGCATTCTGGCGTTCGTAGATACAAGAAAACTGTTAAAATTCTTCAGAAACGTCACTTTTGAAGTGTTTTCTTGTACTTTTAAGCCAATCAGATACCCTACGGGCTCGGAAAGTGCAACGAAACCATCAAATTTTAGCTAGAAACTGTATTTTTGTCGATTTTTATTGAATTTGAACTATATTTCAACGTTTTTTGATGGTTCTGAGCCACCAAACACACTTAAAGCATGCAGAATCGACTCAGAATAGGAAAAGGAGACGTTTAGGTCAATTTTATGCATTCTGGCGTTCGTAGATACAAGAAAACTGTTAAAATTCTTCAGAAACGTCACTTTTGAAGTGTTTTCTTGTACTTTTAAGCCAATCAGATACCCTACGGGCTCGGAAAGTGCAACGAAACCATCAAATTTTAGCTAGAAACTGTATTTTTGTCGATTTTTATTGAATTTGAACTATATTTCAACGTTTTTTGATGGTTCTGAACCACGAAACACACTTAAAGCATGCAGAATCGACTCAGAATAGGAAAAGGAGACGTTTAGGTCAATTTTATGCATTCTGGCGTTCGTAGATACAAGAAAACTGTTAAAATTCTTCAGAAACGTCACTTTTGAAGTGTTTTCTTGTACTTTTAAGCCAATCAGATACCCTACGGGCTCGGAAAGTGCAACGAAACCATCAAATTTTAGCTAGAAACTGTATTTTTGTCGATTTTTATTGAATTTGAACTATATTTCAACGTTTTTTGATGGTTCTGAGCCACCAAACACACTTAAAGCATGCAGAATCGACTCAGAATAGGAAAAGGAGACGTTTAGGTCAATTTTATGCATTCTGGCGTTCGTAGATACAAGAAAACTGTTAAAATTCTTCAGAAACGTCACTTTTGAAGTGTTTTCTTGTACTTTTAAGCCAATCAGATACCCTACGGGCTCGGAAAGTGCAACGAAACCATCAAATTTTAGCTAGAAACTGTATTTTTGTCGATTTTTATTGAATTTGAACTATATTTCAACGTTTTTTGATGGTTCTGAGCCACCAAACACACTTAAAGCATGCAGAATCGACTCAGAATAGGAAAAGGAGACGTTTAGGTCAATTTTATGCATTCTGGCGTTCGTAGATACAAGAAAACTGTTAAAATTCTTCAGAAACGTCACTTTTGAAGTGTTTTCTTGTACTTTTAAGCCAATCAGATACCCTACGGGCTCGGAAAGTGCAACGAAACCATCAAATTTTAGCTAGAAACTGTATTTTTGTCGATTTTTATTGAATTTGAACTATATTTCAACGTTTTTTGATGGTTCTGAGCCACCAAACACACTTAAAGCATGCAGAATCGACTCAGAATAGGAAAAGGAGACGTTTAGGTCAATTTTATGCATTCTGGCGTTCGTAGATACAAGAAAACTGTTAAAATTCTTCAGAAACGTCACTTTTGAAGTGTTTTCTTGTACTTTTAAGCCAATCAGATACCCAACGGGCTCGGAAAGTGCAACGAAACCATCAAATTTTAGCTAGAAACTGTATTTTTGTCGATTTTTATTGAATTTGAACTATATTTCAACGTTTTTTGATGGTTCTGAGCCACCAAACACACTTAAAGCATGCAGAATCGACTCAGAATAGGAAAAGGAGACGTTTAGGTCAATTTTATGCATTCTGGCGTTCGTAGATACAAGAAAACTGTTAAAATTCTTCAGAAACGTCACTTTTGAAGTGTTTTCTTGTACTTTTAAGCCAATCAGATACCCTACGGGCTCGGAAAGTGCAACGAAACCATCAAATTTTAGCTAGAAACTGTATTTTTGTCGATTTTTATTGAATTTGAACTATATTTCAACGTTTTTTGATGGTTCTGAGCCACCAAACACACTTAAAGCATGCAGAATCGACTCAGAATAGGAAAAGGAGACGTTTAGGTCAATTTTATGCATTCTGGCGTTCGTAGATACAAGAAAACTGTTAAAATTCTTCAGAAACGTCACTTTTGAAGTGTTTTCTTGTACTTTTAAGCCAATCAGATACCCTACGGGCTCGGAAAGTGCAACGAAACCATCAAATTTTAGCTAGAAACTGTATTTTTGTCGATTTTTATTGAATTTGAACTATATTTCAACGTTTTTTGATGGTTCTGAGCCACCAAACACACTTAAAGCATGCAGAATCGACTCAGAATAGGAAAAGGAGACGTTTAGGTCAATTTTATGCATTCTGGCGTTCGTAGATACAAGAAAACTGTTAAAATTCTTCAGAAACGTCACTTTTGAAGTGTTTTCTTGTACTTTTAAGCCAATCAGATACCCTACGGGCTCGGAAAGTGCAACGAAACCATCAAATTTTAGCTAGAAACTGTATTTTTGCCGATTTTTATTGAATTTGAACTATATTTCAACGTTTTTTGATGGTTCTGAGCCACCAAACACACTTAAAGCATGCAGAATCGACTCAGAATAGGAAAAGGAGACGTTTAGGTCAATTTTATGCATTCTGGCGTTCGTAGATACAAGAAAACTGTTAAAATTCTTCAGAAACGTCACTTTTGAAGTGTTTTCTTGTACTTTTAAGCCAATCAGATACCCTACGGGCTCGGAAAGTGCAACGAAACCATCAAATTTTAGCTAGAAACTGTATTTTTGTCGATTTTTATTGAATTTGAACTATTTTTCAACGTTTTTTGATGGTTCTGAGCCACCAAACACACTTAAAGCATGCAGAATCGACTCAGAATAGGAAAAGGAGACGTTTAGGTCAATTTTATGCATTCTGGCGTTCGTAGATACAAGAAAACTGTTAAAATTCTTCAGAAACGTCACTTTTGAAGTGTTTTCTTGTACTTTTAAGCCAATCAGATACCCTACGGGCTCGGAAAGTGCAACGAAACCATCAAATTTTAGCTAGAAACTGTATTTTTGTCGATTTTTATTGAATTTGAACTATATTTCAACGTTTTTTGATGGTTCTGAGCCACCAAACACACTTAAAGCATGCAGAATCGACTCAGAATAGGAAAAGGAGACGTTTAGGTCAATTTTATGCATTCTGGCGTTCGTAGATACAAGAAAACTGTTAAAATTCTTCAGAAACGTCACTTTTGAAGTGTTTTCTTGTACTTTTAAGCCAATCAGATACCCTAAGGGCTCGGAAAGTGCAACGAAACCATCAAATTTTAGCTAGAAACTGTATTTTTGTCGATTTTTATTGAATTTGAACTATATTTCAACGTTTTTTGATGGTTCTGAGCCACCAAACACACTTAAAGCATGCAGAATCGACTCAGAATAGGAAAAGGAGACGTTTAGGTCAATTTTATGCATTCTGGCGTTCGTAGATACAAGAAAACTGTTAAAATTCTTCAGAAACGTCACTTTTGAAGTGTTTTCTTGTACTTTTAAGCCAATCAGATACCCTACGGGCTCGGAAAGTGCAACGAAACCATCAAATTTTAGCTAGAAACTGTATTTTTGTCGATTTTTATTGAATTTGAACTATATTCCAACGTTTTTTGATGGTTCTGAGCCACCAAACACACTTAAAGCATGCAGAATCGACTCAGAATAGGAAAAGGAGACGTTTAGGTCAGTTTTATGCATTCTGGCGTTCGTAGATACAAGAAAACTGTTAAAATTCTTCAGAAACGTCACTTTTGAAGTGTTTTCTTGTACTTTTAAGCCAATCAGATACCCTACGGGCTCGGAAAGTGCAACGAAACCATCAAATTTTAGCTAGAAACTGTATTTTTGTCGATTTTTATTGAATTTGAACTATATTTCAACGTTTTTTGATGGTTCTGAGCCACCAAACACACTTAAAGCATGCAGAATCGACTCAGAATAGGAAAAGGAGACGTTTAGGTCAATTTTATGCATTCTGGCGTTCGTAGATACAAGAAAACTGTTAAAATTCTTCAGAAACGTCACTTTTGAAGTGTTTTCTTGTACTTTTAAGCCAATCAGATACCCTACGGGCTCGGAAAGTGCAACGAAACCATCAAATTTTAGCTAGAAACTGTATTTTTGTCGATTTTTATTGAATTTGAACTATATTTCAACGTTTTTTGATGGTTCTGAGCCACCAAACACACTTAAAGCATGCAGAATCGACTCAGAATAGGAAAAGGAGACGTTTAGGTCAATTTTATGCATTCTGGCGTTCGTAGATACAAGAAAACTGTTAAAATTCTTCAGAAACGTCACTTTTGAAGTGTTTTCTTGTACTTTTAAGCCAATCAGATACCCTACGGGCTCGGAAAGTGCAACGAAACCATCAAATTTTAGCTAGAAACTGTATTTTTGTCGATTTTTATTGAATTTGAACTATATTTCAACGTTTTTTGATGGTTCTGAGCCACCAAACACACTTAAAGCATGCAGAATCGACTCAGAATAGGAAAAGGAGACGTTTAGGTCAATTTTATGCATTCTGGCGTTCGTAGATACAAGAAAACTGTTAAAATTCTTCAGAAACGTCACTTTTGAAGTGTTTTCTTGTACTTTTAAGCCAATCAGAAACCCTACGGGCTCGGAAAGTGCAACGAAACCATCAAATTTTAGCTAGAAACTGTATTTTTGTCGATTTTTATTGAATTTGAACTATATTTCAACGTTTTTTGATGGTTGTGAGCCACCAAACACACTTAAAGCATGCAGAATCGACTCAGAATAGGAAAAGGAGACGTTTAGGTCAATTTTATGCATTCTGGCGTTCGTAGATACAAGAAAACTGTTAAAATTCTTCAGAAACGTCACTTTTGAAGAGTTTTCTTGTACTTTTAAGCCAATCAGATACCCTACGGGCTCGGAAAGTGCAACGAAACCATCAAATTTTAGCTAGAAACTGTATTTTTGTCGATTTTTATTGAATTTGAACTATATTTCAACGTTTTTTGATGGTTCTGAGCCACCAAACACACTTAAAGCATGCAGAATCGACTCAGAATAGGAAAAGGAGACGTTTAGGTCAATTTTATGCATTCTGGCGTTCGTAGATACAAGAAAACTGTTAAAATTCTTCAGAAACGTCACTTTTGAAGTGTTTTCTTGTACTTTTAAGCCAATCAGATACCCTACGGGCTCGGAAAGTGCAACGAAACCATCAAATTTTAGCTAGAAACTGTATTTTTGTCGATTTTTATTGAATTTGAACTATATTTCAACGTTTTTTGATGGTTCTGAGCCACCAAACACACTTAAAGCATGCAGAATCGACTCAGAATAGGAAAAGGAGACGTTTAGGTCAATTTTATGCATTCTGGCGTTCGTAGATACAAGAAAACTGTTAAAATTCTTCAGAAACGTCACTTTTGAAGTGTTTTCTTGTACTTTTAAGCCAATCAGATACCCTACGGGCTCGGAAAGTGCAACGAAACCATCAAATTTTAGCTAGAAACTGTATTTCTGTCGATTTTTATTGAATTTGAACTATATTTCAACGTTTTTTGATGGTTCTGAGCCACCAAACACACTTAAAGCATGCAGAATCGACTCAGAATAGGAAAAGGAGACGTTTAGGTCAATTTTATGCATTCTGGCGTTCGTAGATACAAGAAAACTGTTAAAATTCTTCAGAAACGTCACTTTTTGAAGTGTTTTCTTGTACTTTTAAGCCAATCAGATACCCTACGGGCTCGGAAAGTGCAACGAAACCATCAAATTTTAGCTAGAAACTGTATTTTTGTCGATTTTTATTGAATTTGAACTATTTTTCAACGTTTTTTGATGGTTCTGAGCCACCAAACACACTTAAAGCATGCAGAATCGACTCAGAATAGGAAAAGGAGACGTTTAGGTCAATTTTATGCATTCTGGCGTTCGTAGATACAAGAAAACTGTTAAAATTCTTCAGAAACGTCACTTTTGAAGTGTTTTCTTGTACTTTTAAGCCAATCAGATACCCTACGGGCTCGGAAAGTGCAACGAAACCATCAAATTTTAGCTAGAAACTGTATTTTTGTCGATTTTTATTGAATTTGAACTATATTTCAACGTTTTTTGATGGTTCTGAGCCACCAAACACACTTAAAGCATGCAGAATCGACTCAGAATAGGAAAAGGAGACGTTTAGGTCAATTTTATGCATTCTGGCGTTCGTAGATACAAGAAAACTGTTAAAATTCTTCAGAAACGTCACTTTTGAAGTGTTTTCTTGTACTTTTAAGCCAATCAGATACCCAACGGGCTCGGAAAGTGCAACGAAACCATCAAATTTTAGCTAGAAACTGTATTTTTGTCGATTTTTATTGAATTTGAACTATATTTCAACGTTTTTTGATGGTTCTGAGCCACCAAACACACTTAAAGCATGCAGAATCGACTCAGAATAGGAAAAGGAGACGTTTAGGTCAATTTTATGCATTCTGCGTTCGTAGATACAAGAAAACTGTTAAAATTCTTCAGAAACGTCACTTTTGAAGTGTTTTCTTGTACTTTTAAGCCAATCAGATACCCTACGGGCTCGGAATATGCAACGAAACCATCAAATTTTAGCTAGAAACTGTATTTTTGTCGATTTTTATAGAATTTGAACTATATTTCAACGTTTTTTGATGGTTCTGAGCCACCAAACACACTTAAAGCATGCAGAATCGACTCAGAATAGGAAAAGGAGACGTTTAGGTCAATTTTATGCATTCTGGCGTTCGTAGATACAAGAAAACTGTTAAAATTCTTCAGAAACGTCACTTTTGAAGTGTTTTCTTGTACTTTTAAGCCAATCAGATACCCTACGGGCTCGGAAAGTGCAACGAAACCATCAAATTTTAGCTAGAAACTGTATTTTTGTCGATTTTTATTGAATTTGAACTATATTTCAACGTTTTTTGATGGTTCTGAGCCACCAAACACACTTAAAGCATGCAGAATCGACTCAGAATAGGAAAAGGAGACGTTTAGGTCAATTTTATGCATTCTGGCGTTCGTAGATACAAGAAAACTGTTAAAATTCTTCAGAAACGTCACTTTTGAAGTGTTTTCTTGTACTTTTAAGCCAATCAGATACCCTACGGGCTCGGAATATGCAACGAAACCATCAAATTTTAGCTAGAAACTGTATTTTTGTCGATTTTTATAGAATTTGAACTATATTTCAACGTTTTTTGATGGTTCTGAGCCACCAAACACACTTAAAGCATGCAGAATCGACTCAGAATAGGAAAAGGAGACGTTTAGGTCAATTTTATGCATTCTGGCGTTCGTAGATACAAGAAAACTGTTAAAATTCTTCAGAAACGTCACTTTTGAAGTGTTTTCTTGTACCTACTTTTAAGCCAATCAGATACCCTACGGGCTCGGAAAGTGCAACGAAACCATCAAATTTTAGCTAGAAACTGTATTTTTGTCGATTTTTATTGAATTTGAACTATATTTCAACGTTTTTTGATGGTTCTGAGCCACCAAACACACTTAAAGCATGCAGAATCGACTCAGAATAGGAAAAGGAGACGTTTAGGTCAATTTTATGCATTCTGGCGTTCGTAGATACAAGAAAACTGTTAAAATTCTTCAGAAACGTCACTTTTGAAGTGTTTTCTTGTACTTTTGAGCCAATCAGATACCCTACGGGCTCGGAAAGTGCAACGAAACCATCAAATTTTAGCTAGAAACTGTATTTTTGTCGATTTTTATTGAATTTGAACTATATTTCAACGTTTTTTGATGGTTCTGAGCCACCAAACACACTTAAAGCATGCAGAATCGACTCAGAATAGGAAAAGGAGACGTTTAGGTCAATTTTATGCATTCTGGCGTTCGTAGATACAAGAAAACTGTTAAAATTCTTCAGAAACGTCACTTTTGAAGTGTTTTCTTGTACTTTTAAGCCAATCAGATACCCTACGGGCTCGGAAAGTGCAACGAAACCATCAAATTTTAGCTAGAAACTGTATTTTTGTCGATTTTTATTGAATTTGAACTATATTTCAACGTTTTTTGATGGTTCTGAGCCACCAAACACACTTAAAGCATGCAGAATCGACTCAGAATAGGAAAAGGAGACGTTTAGGTCAATTTTATGCATTCTGGCGTTCGTAGATACAAGAAAACTGTTAAAATTCTTCAGAAACGTCACTTTTGAAGTGTCTTCTTGTACTTTTAAGCCAATCAGATACCCTACGGGCTCGGAAAGTGCAACGAAACCATCAAATTTTAGCTAGAAACTGTATTTTTGTCGATTTTTATTGAATTTGAACTATATTTCAACGTTTTTTGATGGTTCTGAGCCACCAAACACACTTAAAGCATGCAGAATCGACTCAGAATAGGAAAAGGAGACGTTTAGGTCAATTTTATGCATTCTGGCGTTCGTAGATACAAGAAAACTGTTAAAATTCTTCAGAAACGTCACTTTTGAAGTGTTTTCTTGTACTTTTAAGCCAATCAGATACCCTACGGGCTCGGAAAGTGCAACGAAACCATCAAATTTAGCTAGAAACTGTATTTTTGTCGATTTTTATTGAATTTGAACTATATTTCAACGTTTTTTGATGGTTCTGAGCCACCAAACACACTTAAAGCATGCAGAATCGACTCAGAATAGGAAAAGGAGACGTTTAGGTCAATTTTATGCATTCTGGCGTTCGTAGATACAAGAAAACTGTTAAAATTCTTCAGAAACGTCACTTTTGAAGTGTTTTCTTGTACTTTTAAGCCAATCAGATACCCAACGGGCTCGGAAAGTGCAACGAAACCATCAAATTTTAGCTAGAAACTGTATTTTTGTCGATTTTTATTGAATTTGAACTATATTTCAACGTTTTTTGATGGTTCTGAGCCACCAAACACACTTAAAGCATGCAGAATCGACTCAGAATAGGAAAAGGAGACGTTTAGGTCAATTTTATGCATTCTGGCGTTCGTAGATACAAGAAAACTGTTAAAATTCTTCAGAAACGTCACTTTTGAAGTGTTTTCTTGTACTTTTAAGCCAATCAGATACCCTACGGGCTCGGAAAGTGCAACGAAACCATCAAATTTTAGCTAGAAACTGTATTTTTGTCGATTTTTATTGAATTTGAACTATATTTCAACGTTTTTTGATGGTTCTGAGCCACCAAACACACTTAAAGCATGCAGAATCGAACTCAGAATAGGAAAAGGAGACGTTTAGGTCAATTTTATGCATTCTGGCGTTCGTAGATACAAGAAAACTGTAAAAATTCTTCAGAAACGTCACTTTTGAAGTGTTTTCTTGTACTTTTAAGCCAATCAGATACCCTACGGGCTCGGAAAGTGCAACGAAACCATCAAATTTTAGCTAGAAACTGTATTTTTGTCGATTTTTATTGAATTTGAACTATATTTCAACGTTTTTTGATGGTTCTGAGCCACCAAACACACTTAAAGCATGCAGAATCGACTCAGAATAGGAAAAGGAGACGTTTAGGTCAATTTTATGCATTCTGGCGTTCGTAGATACAAGAAAACTGTTAAAATTCTTCAGAAACGTCACTTTTGAAGTGTTTTCTTGTACTTTTAAGCCAATCAGATACCCAACGGGCTCGGAAAGTGCAACGAAACCATCAAATTTTAGCTAGAAACTGTATTTTTGTCGATTTTTATTGAATTTGAACTATATTTCAACGTTTTTTGATGGTTCTGAGCCACCAAACACACTTAAAGCATGCAGAATCGACTCAGAATAGGAAAAGGAGACGTTTAGGTCAATTTTATGCATTCTGGCGTTCGTAGATACAAGAAAACTGTAAAAATTCTTCAGAAACGTCACTTTTGAAGTGTTTTCTTGTACTTTTAAGCCAATCAGATACCCTACGGGCTCGGAAAGTGCAACGAAACCATCAAATTTTAGCTAGAAACTGTATTTTTGTCGATTTTTATTGAATTTGAACTATATTTCAACGTTTTTTGATGGTTCTGAGCCACCAAACACACTTAAAGCATGCAGAATCGACTCAGAATAGGAAAAGGAGAGGTTTAGGTCAATTTTATGCATTCTGGCGTTCGTAGATACAAGAAAACTGTTAAAATTCTTCAGAAACGTCACTTTTGAAGTGTTTTCTTGTACTTTTAAGCCAATCAGATACCCTACGGGCTCGGAAAGTGCAACGAAACCATCAAATTTTAGCTAGAAACTGTATTTTTGTCGATTTTTATTGAATTTGAACTATATTTCAACGTTTTTTGATGGTTCTGAGCCACCAAACACACTTAAAGCATGCAGAATCGACTCAGAATAGGAAAAGGAGACGTTTAGGTCAATTTTATGCATTCTGGCGTTCGTAGATACAAGAAAACTGTTAAAATTCTTCAGAAACGTCACTTTTGAAGTGTTTTCTTGTACTTTTAAGCCAATCAGATACCCTACGGGCTCGGAAAGTGCAACGAAACCATCAAATTTTAGCTAGAAACTGTATTTTTGTCGATTTTTATTGAATTTGAACTATATTTCAACGTTTTTTGATGGTTCTGAGCCACCAAACACACTTAAAGCATGCAGAATCGACTCAGAATAGGAAAAGGAGACGTTTAGGTCAATTTTATGCATTCTGGCGTTCGTAGATACAAGAAAACTGTAAAAATTCTTCAGAAACGTCACTTTTGAAGTGTTTTCTTGTACTTTTAAGCCAATCAGATACCCTACGGCCTCGGAAAGTGCAACGAAACCATCAAATTTTAGCTAGAAACTGTATTTTTGTCGATTTTTATTGAATTTGAACTATATTTCAACGTTTTTTGATGGTTCTGAGCCACCAAACACACTTAAAGCATGCAGAATCGACTCAGAATAGGAAAAGGAGACGTTTAGGTCAATTTTATGCATTCTGGCGTTCGTAGATACAAGAAAACTGTTAAAATTCTTCAGAAACGTCACTTTTGAAGTGTTTTCTTGTACTTTTAAGCCAATCAGATACCCTACGGGCTCGGAAAGTGCAACGAAACCATCAAATTTTAGCTAGAAACTGTATTTTTGTCGATTTTTATTGAATTTGAACTATATTTCAACGTTTTTTTGATGGTTCTGAGCCACCAAACACACTTAAAGCATGCAGAATCGACTCAGAATAGGAAAAGGAGACGTTTAGGTCAATTTTATGCATTCTGGCGTTCGTAGATACAAGAAAACTGTAAAAATTCTTCAGAAACGTCACTTTTGAAGTGTTTTCTTGTACTTTTAAGCCAATCAGATACCCTACGGGCTCGGAAAGTGCAACGAAACCATCAAATTTTAGCTAGAAACTGTATTTTTGTCGATTTTTATTGAATTTGAACTATATTTCAACGTTTTTTGATGGTTCTGAGCCACCAAACACACTTAAAGCATGCAGAATCGACTCAGAATAGGAAAAGGAGACGTTTAGGTCAATTTTATGCATTCTGGCGTTCGTAGATACAAGAAAACTGTTAAAATTCTTCAGAAACGTCACTTTTGAAGTGTTTTCTTGTACTTTTAAGCCAATCAGATACCCAACGGGCTCGGAAAGTGCAACGAAACCATCAAATTTTAGCTAGAAACTGTATTTTTGTCGATTTTTATTGAATTTGAACTATATTTCAACGTTTTTTGATGGTTCTGAGCCACCAAACACACTTAAAGCATGCAGAATCGACTCAGAATAGGAAAAGGAGACGTTTAGGTCAATTTTATGCATTCTGGCGTTCGTAGATACAAGAAAACTGTAAAAATTCTTCAGAAACGTCACTTTTGAAGTGTTTTCTTGTACTTTTAAGCCAATCAGATACCCTACGGGCTCGGAAAGTGCAACGAAACCATCAAATTTTAGCTAGAAACTGTATTTTTGTCGATTTTTATTGAATTTGAACTATATTTCAACGTTTTTTGATGGTTCTGAGCCACCAAACACACTTAAAGCATGCAGAATCGACTCAGAATAGGAAAAGGAGACGTTTAGGTCAATTTTATGCATTCTGGCGTTCGTAGATACAAGAAAACTGTTAAAATTCTTCAGAAACGTCACTTTTGAAGTGTTTTCTTGTACTTTTAAGCCAATCAGATACCCTACGGGCTCGGAAAGTGCAACGAAACCATCAAATTTTAGCTAGAAACTGTATTTTTGTCGATTTTTATTGAATTTGAACTATATTTCAACGTTTTTTGATGGTTCTGAGCCACCAAACACACTTAAAGCATGCAGAATCGACTCAGAATAGGAAAAGGAGACGTTTAGGTCAACTTTATGCATTCTGGCGTTCGTAGATACAAGAAAACTGTTAAAATTCTTCAGAAACGTCACTTTTGAAGTGTTTTCTTGTACTTTTAAGCCAATCAGATACCCTACGGGCTCGGAAAGTGCAACGAAACCATCAAATTTTAGCTAGAAACTGTATTTTTGTCGATTTTTATTGAATTTGAACTATATTTCAACGTTTTTTGATGGTTCTGAGCCACCAAACACACTTAAAGCATGCAGAATCGACTCAGAATAGGAAAAGGAGACGTTTAGGTCAATTTTATGCATTCTGGCGTTCGTAGATACAAGAAAACTGTTAAAATTCTTCAGAAACGTCACTTTTGAAGTGTTTTCTTGTACTTTTAAGCCAATCAGATACCCTACGGGCTCGGAAAGTGCAACGAAACCATCAAATTTTAGCTAGAAACTGTATTTTTGTCGATTTTTATTGAATTTGAACTATATTTCAACGTTTTTTGATGGTTCTGAGCCACCAAACACACTTAAAGCATGCAGAATCGACTCAGAATAGGAAAAGGAGACGTTTAGGTCAATTTTATGCATTCTGGCGTTCGTAGATACAAGAAAACTGTTAAAATTCTTCAGAAACGTCACTTTTGAAGTGTTTTCTTGTACTTTTAAGCCAATCAGATACCCTACGGGCTCGGAAAGTGCAACGAAACCATCAAATTTTAGCTAGAAACTGTATTTTTGTCGATTTTTATTGAATTTGAACTATATTTCAACGTTTTTTGATGGTTCTGAGCCACCAAACACACTTAAAGCATGCAGAATCGACTCAGAATAGGAAAAGGAGATGTTTAGGTCAATTTTATGCATTCTGGCGTTCGTAGATACAAGAAAACTGTAAAAATTCTTCAGAAACGTCACTTTTGAAGTGTTTTCTTGTACTTTTAAGCCAATCAGATACCCTACGGGCTCGGAAAGTGCAACGAAACCATCAAATTTTAGCTAGAAACTGTATTTTTGTCGATTTTTATTGAATTTGAACTATATTTCAACGTTTTTTGATGGTTCTGAGCCACCAAACACACTTAAAGCATGCAGAATCGACTCAGAATAGGAAAAGGAGACGTTTAGGTCAATTTTATGCATTCTGGCGTTC
>NW_026972812.1:0-52767 GCF_036711695.1 Zophobas morio | reverse complement strand
GAGTCGATTCTGCATGCTTTAAGTGTGTTTGGTGGCTCAGAACCATCAAAAAACGTTGAAATATAGTTCAAATTCAATAAAAATCGACAAAAATACAGTTTCTAGCTAAAATTTGATGGTTTCGTTGCACTTTCCGAGCCCGTTGGGTATCTGATTGGCTTAAAAGTACAAGAAAACACTTCAAAAGTGACGTTTCTGCAGAATTTTAACAGTTTTCTTGTATCTACGAACGCCAGAATGCATAAAATTGACCTAAACGTCTCCTTTTCCTATTCTGAGTCGATTCTGCATGCTTTAAGTGTGTTTGGTGGCTCAGAACCATCAAAAAACGTTGAAATATAGTTCAAATTCAATAAAAATCGACAAAAATTCAGTTTCTAGCTAAAATTTGATGGTTTCGTTGCACTTTCCGAGCCCGTAGGGTATCTGATTGGCTTAAAAGTACAAGAAAACACTTCAAAAGTGACGTTTCTGAAGAATTTTAACAGTTTTCTTGTATCTACGAACGCCAGAATGCATAAAATTGACCTAAACGTCTCCTTTTCCTATTCTGAGTCGATTCTGCATGCTTCAAGCGTGTTTGGTGGCTCAGAACCATCAAAAAACGTTGAAATATAGTTCAAATTCAATAAAAATCGACAAAAATACAGTTTCTAGCTAAAATTTGATGGTTTCGTTGCACTTTCCGAGCCCGTAGGGTATCTGATTGGCTTAAAAGTACAAGAAAACACTTCAAAAGTGACGTTACTGAAGAATTTTAACAGTTTTCTTGTATCTACGAACGCCAGAATGCATAAAATTGACCTAAACGTCTCCTTTTCCTATTCTGAGTCGATTCTGCATGCTTTAAGTGTGTTTGGTGGCTCAGAACCATCAAAAAACGTTGAAATATAGTTCAAATTCAATAAAAAATCGACAAAAATACAGTTTCTAGCTAAAATTTGATGGTTTCGTTGCACTTTCCGAGCCCGTAGGGTATCTGATTGGCTTAAAAGTACAAGAAAACACTTCAAAAGTGACGTTTCTGAAGAATTTTAACAGTTTTCTTGTATCTACGAACGCCAGAATGCATAAAATTGACCTAAACGTCTCCTTTTCCTATTCTGAGTCGATTCTGCATGCTTTAAGTGTGTTTGGTGGCTCAGAACCATCAAAAACGTTGAAATATAGTTCAAATTCAATAAAAATCGACAAAAATACAGCTTCTAGCTAAAATTTGATGGTTTCGTTGCACTTTCCGAGCCCGTAGGGTATCTGATTGGCTTAAAAGTACAAGAAAACACTTCAAAAGTGACGTTTCTGAAGAATTTTAACAGTTTTCTTGTATCTACGAACGCCAGAATGCATAAAATTGACCTAAACGTCTCCTTTTCCTATTCTGAGTCGATTCTGCATGCTTTAAGTGTGTTTGGTGGCTCAGAACCATCAAAAAACGTTGAAATATAGTTCAAATTCAATAAAAATCGACAAAAATACAGTTTCTAGCTAAAATTTGATGGTTTCGTTGCACTTTCCGAGCCCGTAGGGTATCTGATTGGCTTAAAAGTACAAGAAAACACTTCAAAAGTGACGTTTCTGAAGAATTTTAACAGTTTTCTTGTATCTACGAACGCCAGAATGCATAAAATTGACCTAAACGTCTCCTTTTCCTATTCTGAGTCGATTCTGCATGCTTTAAGTGTGTTTGGTGGCTCAGAACCATCAAAAAACGTTGAAATATAGTTCAAATTCAATAAAAATCGACAAAAATACAGTTTCTAGCTAAAATTTGATGGTTTCGTTGCACTTTCCGAGCCCGTAGGGTATCTGATTGGCTTAAAAGTACAAGAAAACACTTCAAAAGTGACGTTTCTGAAGAATTTTAACAGTTTTCTTGTATCTACGAACGCCAGAATGCATAAAATTGACCTAAACCATCAAATTTTAGCTAGAAACTGTATTTTTGTCGATTTTTATTGAATTTGAACTATATTTCAACGTTTTTTGATGGTTCTGAGCCACCAAACACACTTAAAGCATGCAGAATCGACTCAGAATAGGAAAAGGAGACGTTTAGGTCAATTTTATGCATTCTGGCGTTCGTAGATACAAGAAAACTGTTAAAATTCTTCAGAAACGTCACTTTTGAAGTGTTTTCTTGTACTTTTAAGCCAATCAGATACCCTACGGGCTCGGAAAGTGCAACGAAACCATCAAATTTTAGCTAGAAACTGTATTTTTGTCGATTTTTATTGAATTTGAACTATATTTCAACGTTTTTTGATGGTTCTGAGCCACCAAACACACTTAAAGCATGCAGAATCGACTCAGAATAGGAAAAGGAGACGTTTAGGTCAATTTTATGCATTCTGGCGTTCGTAGATACAAGAAAACTGTTAAAATTCTTCAGAAACGTCACTTTTGAAGTGTTTTCTTGTACTTTTAAGCCAATCAGATACCCTACGGGCTCGGAAAGTGCAACGAAACCATCAAATTTTAGCTAGAAACTGTATTTTTGTCGATTTTTATTGAATTTGAACTATATTTCAACGTTTTTTTTGGTTCTGAGCCACCAAACACACTTAAAGCATGCAGAATCGACTCAGAATAGGAAAAGGAGACGTTTAGGTCAATTTTATGCATTCTGGCGTTCGTAGATACAAGAAAACTGTTAAAATTCTTCAGAAACGTCACTTTTGAAGTGTTTTCTTGTACTTTTAAGCCAATCAGATACCCTACGGGCTCGGAAAGTGCAACGAAACCATCAAATTTTAGCTAGAAACTGTATTTTTCTCGATTTTTATTGAATTTGAACTATATTTCAACGTTTTTTGATGGTTCTGAGCCACCAAACACACTTAAAGCATGCAGAATCGACTCAGAATAGGAAAAGGAGACGTTTAGGTCAATTTTATGCATTCTGGCGTTCGTAGATACAAGAAAACTGTTAAAATTCTTCAGAAACGTCACTTTTGAAGTGTTTTCTTGTACTTTTAAGCCAATCAGATACCCTACGGGCTCGGAAAGTGCAACGAAACCATCAAATTTTAGCTAGAAACTGTATTTTTGTCGATTTTTATTGAATTTGAACTATATTTCAACGTTTTTTGATGGTTCTGAGCCACCAAACACACTTAAAGCATGCAGAATCGACTCAGAATAGGAAAAGGAGACGTTTAGGTCAATTTTATGCATTCTGGCGTTCGTAGATACAAGAAAACTGTTAAAATTCTTCAGAAACGTCACTTTTGAAGTGTTTTCTTGTACTTTTAAGCCAATCAGATACCCTACGGGCTCGGAAAGTGCAACGAAACCATCAAATTTTAGCTAGAAACTGTATTTTTGTCGATTTTTATTGAATTTGAACTATATTTCAACGTTTTTTGATGGTTCTGAGCCACCAAACACCCTTAAAGCATGCAGAATCGACTCAGAATAGGAAAAGGAGACGTTTAGGTCAATTTTATGCATTCTGGCGTTCGTAGATACAAGAAAACTGTTAAAATTCTTCAGAAACGTCACTTTTGAAGTGTTTTCTTGTACTTTTAAGCCAATCAGATACCCTACGGGCTCGGAAAGTGCAACGAAACCATCAAATTTTAGCTAGAAACTGTATTTTTGTCGATTTTTATTGAATTTGAACTATATTTCAACGTTTTTTGATGGTTCTGAGCCACCAAACACACTTAAAGCATGCAGAATCGACTCAGAATAGGAAAAGGAGACGTTTAGGTCAATTTTATGCATTCTGGCGTTCGTAGATACAAGAAAACTGTTAAAATTCTTCAGAAACGTCACTTTTGAAGTGTTTTCTTGTACTTTTAAGCCAATCAGATACCCTACGGGCTCGGAAAGTGCAACGAAACCATCAAATTTTAGCTAGAAACTGTATTTTTGTCGATTTTTATTGAATTTGAACTATATTTCAACGTTTTTTTATGGTTCTGAGCCACCAAACACACTTAAAGCATGCAGAATCGACTCAGAATAGGAAAAGGAGACGTTTAGGTCAATTTTATGCATTCTGGCGTTCGTAGATACAAGAAAACTGTTAAAATTCTTCAGAAACGTCACTTTTGAAGTGTTTTCTTGTACTTTTAAGCCAATCAGATACCCTACGGGCTTGGAAAGTGCAACGAAACCATCAAATTTTAGCTAGAAACTGTATTTTTGTCGATTTTTATTGAATTTGAACTATATTTCAACGTTTTTTGATGGTTCTGAGCCACCAAACACACTTAAAGCATGCAGAATCGACTAAGAATAGGAAAAGGAGACGTTTAGGTCAATTTTATGCATTCTGGCGTTCGTAGATACAAGAAAACTGTTAAAATTCTTCAGAAACGTCACTTTTGAAGTGTTTTCTTGTACTTTTAAGCCAATCAGATACCCTACGGGCTCGGAAAGTGCAACGAAACCATCAAATTTAGCTAGAAACTGTATTTTTGTCGATTTTTATTGAATTTGAACTATATTTCAACGTTTTTTGATGGTTCTGAGCCACCAAACACACTTAAAGCATGCAGAATCGACTCAGAATAGGAAAAGGAGACGTTTAGGTCAATTTTATGCATTCTGGCGTTCGTAGATACAAGAAAACTGTTAAAATTCTTCAGAAACGTCACTTTTGAAGTGTTTTCTTGTACTTTTAAGCCAATCAGATACCCTACGGGCTCGGAAAGTGCAACGAAACCATCAAATTTTAGCTAGAAACTGTATTTTTGTCGATTTTTATTGAATTTGAACTATATTTCAACGTTTTTTGATGGTTCTGAGCCACCAAACACACTTAAAGCATGCAGAATCGACTCAGAATAGGAAAAGGAGACGTTTAGGTCAATTTTATGCATTCTGGCGTTCGTAGATACAAGAAAACTGTTAAAATTCTTCAGAAACGTCACTTTTGAAGTGTTTTCTTGTACTTTTAAGCCAATCAGATACCCTACGGGCTCGGAAAGTGCAACGAAACCATCAAATTTTAGCTAGAAACTGTATTTTTGTCGGTTTTTATTGAATTTGAACTATATTTCAACGTTTTTTGATGGTTCTGAGCCACCAAACACACTTAAAGCATGCAGAATCGACTCAGAATAGGAAAAGGAGACGTTTAGGTCAATTTTATGCATTCTGGCGTTCGTAGATACAAGAAAACTGTTAAAATTCTTCAGAAACGTCACTTTTGAAGTGTTTTCTTGTACTTTTAAGCCAATCAGATACACTACGGGCTCGGAAAGTGCAACGAAACCATCAAATTTTAGCTAGAAACTGTATTTTTGTCGATTTTTATTTAATTTCAACTATATTTCAACGTTTTTTGATGGTTCTGAGCCACCAAACACACTTAAAGCATGCAGAATCGACTCAGAATAGGAAAAGGAGACGTTTAGGTCAATTTTATGCATTCTGGCGTTCGTAGATACAAGAAAACTGTTAAAATTCTTCAGAAACGTCACTTTTGAAGTGTTTTCTTGTACTTTTAAGCCAATCAGATACCCTACGGGCTCGGAAAGTGCAACGAAACCATCAAATTTTAGCTAGAAACTGTATTTTTGTCGATTTTTATTGAATTTGAACAATATTTCAACGTTCTTTGATGGTTCTGAGCCACCAAACACACTTAAAGCATGCAGAATCGACTCAGAATAGGAAAAGGAGACGTTTAGGTCAATTTTATGCATTCTGGCGTTCGTAGATACAAGAAAACTGTTAAAATTCTTCAGAAACGTCACTTTTGAAGTGTTTTCTTGTACTTTTAAGCCAATCAGATACCCAACGGGCTCGGAAAGTGCAACGAAACCATCAAATTTTAGCTAGAAACTGTATTTTTGTCGATTTTTATTGAATTTGAACTATATTTCAACGTTTTTTGATGGTTCTGAGCCACCGAACACACTTAAAGCATGCAGAATCGACTCAGAATAGGAAAAGGAGACGTTTAGGTCAATTTTATGCATTCTGGCGTTCGTAGATACAAGAAAACTGTTAAAATTCTTCAGAAACGTCACTTTTGAAGTGTTTTCTTGTACTTTTAAGCCAATCAGATACCCTACGGGCTCGGAAAGTGCAACGAAACCATCAAATTTTAGCTAGAAACTGTATTTTTGTCGATTTTTATTGAATTTGAACTATATTTCAACGTTTTTTGATGGTTCTGAGCCACCAAACACACTTAAAGCATGCAGAATCGACTCAGAATAGGAAAAGGAGACGTTTAGGTCAATTTTATGCATTCTGGCGTTCGTAGATACAAGAAAACTGTTAAAATTCTTCAGAAACTTCACTTTTGAAGTGTTTTCTTGTACTTTTAAGCCAATCAGATACCCAACGGGCTCGGAAAGTGCAACGAAACCATCAAATTTTAGCTAGAAACTGTATTTTTGTCGATTTTTATTGAATTTGAACTATATTTCAACGTTTTTTGATGGTTCTGAGCCACCAAACACACTTAAAGCATGCAGAATCGACTCAGAATAGGAAAAGGAGACGTTTAGGTCAATTTTATGCATTCTGGCGTTCGTAGATACAAGAAAACTGTTAAAATTCTTCAGAAACGTCACTTTTGAAGTGTTTTCTTGTACTTTTAAGCCAATCAGATAGCCTACGGGCTCGGAAAGTGCAACGAAACCATCAAATTTTAGCTAGAAACTGTATTTTTGTCGATTTTTATTGAACTTGAACTATATTTCAACGTTTTTTGATGGTTCTGAGCCACCAAACACACTTAAAGCATGCAGAATCGACTCAGAATAGGAAAAGGAGACGTTTAGGTCAATTTTATGCATTCTGGCGTTCGTAGATACAAGAAAACTGTTAAAATTCTTCTGAAACGTCACTTTTGAAGTGTTTTCTTGTACTTTTAAGCCAATCAGATACCCGACGGGCTCGGAAAGTGCAACGAAACCATCAAATTTTAGCTAGAAACTGTATTTTTGTCGACTTTTATTGAATTTGAACTATATTTCAAAGTTTTTTGATGGTTCTGAGCCACCAAACACACTTAAAGCATGCAGAATCGACTCAGAATAGGAAAAGGAGACGTTTAGGTCAATTTTATGCATTCTGGCGTTCGTAGATACAAGAAAACTGTTAAAATTCTTCAGAAACGTCACTTTTGAAGTGTTTTCTTGTACTTTTAAGCCAATCAGATACCCTACGGGCTCGGAAAGTGCAACGAAACCATCAAATTTTAGCTAGAAACTGTATTTTTGTCGATTTTTATTGAATTTGAACTATATTTCAACGTTTTTTGATGGTTCTGAGCCACCAAACACACTTAAAGCATGCAGAATCGACTCAGAATAGGAAAAGGAGACGTTTAGGTCAAATTTATGCATTCTGGCGTTCGTAGATACAAGAAAACTGTTAAAATTCTTCAGAAACGTCACTTTTGAAGTGTTTTCTTGTACTTTTAAGCCAATCAGATACCCTACGGGCTCGGAAAGTGCAACGAAACCATCAAATTTTAGCTAGAAACTGTATTTTTGTCGATTTTTATTGAATTTGAACTATATTTCAACGTTTTTTGATGGTTCTGAGCCACCAAACACACTTAAAGCATGCAGAATCGACTCAGAATAGGAAAAGGAGACGTTTAGGTCAATTTTATGCATTCTGGCGTTCGTAGATACAAGAAAACTGTTAAAATTCTTCAGAAACTTCACTTTTGAAGTGTTTTCTTGTACTTTTAAGCCAATCAGATACCCTACGGGCTCGGAAAGTGCAACGAAACCATCAAATTTTAGCTAGAAACTGTATTTTTGTCGATTTTTATTGAATTTGAACTATATTTCAACGTTTTTTGATGGTTCTGAGCCACCAAACACACTTAAAGCATGCAGAATTGACTCAGAATAGGAAAAGGAGACGTTTAGGTCAATTTTATGCATTCTGGCGTTCGTAGATACAAGAAAACTGTTAAAATTCTTCAGAAACGTCACTTTTGAAGTGTTTTCTTGTACTTTTAAGCCAATCAGATACCCTACGGGCTCGGAAAGTGCAACGAAACCATCAAATTTTAGCTAGAAACTGTATTTTTGTCGATTTTTATTGAATTTGAACTATATTTCAACGTTTTTTGATGGTTCTGAGCCACCAAACACACTTAAAGCATGCAGAATCGACTCAGAATAGGAAAAGGAGACGTTTAGGTCAATTTTATGCATTCTGGCGTTCGTAGATACAAGAAAACTGTTAAAATTCTTCAGAAACGTTACTTTTGAAGTGTTTTCTTGTACTTTCAATCAGATACCCTACGGGCTCGGAAAGTGCAACGAAACCATCAAATTTTAGCTAGAAACTGTATTTTTGTCGATTTTTATTGAATTTGAACTATATTTCAACGTTTTTTGATGGTTCTGAGCCACCAAACACACTTAAAGCATGCGGAATCGGCTCAGAATAGGAAAAGGAGACGTTTAGGTCAATTTTATGCATTCTGGCGTTCGTAGATACAAGAAAACTGTTAAAATTCTTCAGAAACGTCACTTTTGAAGTGTTTTCTTGTACTTTTAACCCAATCAGATACCCTACGGGCTCGGAAAGTGCAACGAAACCATCAAATTTTAGCTAGAAACTGTATTTTTGTCGATTTTTATTGAATTTGAACTATATTTCAACGTTTTTTGATGGTTCTGAGCCACCAAACACACTTAAAGCATGCAGAATCGACTCAGAATAGGAAAAGGAGACGTTTAGGTCAATTTTATGCATTCTGGCGTTCGTAGATACAAGAAAACTGTTAAAATTCTTCAGAAACGTCACTTTTGAAGTGTTTTCTTGTACTTTTAAGCCAATCAGATACCGTACGGGCTCGGAAAGTGCAACGAAACCATCAAATTTTAGCTAGAAACTGTATTTTTGTCGATTTTTATTGAATTTGAACTATATTTCAACGTTTTTTGATGGTTCTGAGCCACCAAACACACTTAAAGCATGCAGAATCGACTCAGAATAGGAAAAGGAGACGTTTAGGTCAATTTTATGCATTCTGGCGTTCGTAGATACAAGAAAACTGTTAAAATTCTTCAGAAACGTTACTTTTGAAGTGTTTTCTTGTACTTTTAAGCCAATCAGATACCCTACGGGCTCGGAAAGTGCAACGAAACCATCAAATTTTAGCTAGAAACTGTATTTTTGTCGATTTTTATTGAATTTGAACTATATTTCAACGTTTTTTGATGGTTCTGAGCCACCAAACACACTTAAAGCATGCAGAATCGGCTCAGAATAGGAAAAGGAGACGTTTAGGTCAATTTTATGCATTCTGGCGTTCGTAGATACAAGAAAACTGTTAAAATTCTTCAGAAACGTCACTTTTGAAGTGTTTTCTTGTACTTTTAAGCCAATCAGATACCCTACGGGCTCGGAAAGTGCAACGAAACCATCAAATTTTAGCTAGAAACTGTATTTTTGTCGATTTTTATTGAATTTGAACTATATTTCAACGTTTTTTGATGGTTCTGAGCCACCAAACACACTTAAAGCATGCAGAATCGACTCAGAATAGGAAAAGGAGACGTTTAGGTCAATTTTATGCATTCTGGCGTTCGTAGATACAAGAAAACTGTTAAAATTCTTCAGAAACGTCACTTTTGAAGTGTTTTCTTGTACTTTTAAGCCAATCAGATACCCTACGGGCTCGGAAAGTGCAACGAAACCATCAAATTTTAGCTAGAAACTGTATTTTTGTCGATTTTTATTGAATTTGAACTATATTTCAACGTTTTTTGATGGTTCTGAGCCACCAAACACACTTAAAGCATGCAGAATCGACTCAGAATAGGAAAAGGAGACGTTTAGGTCAATTTTATGCATTCTGGCGTTCGTAGATACAAGAAAACTGTTAAAATTCTTCAGAAACGTCACTTTTGAAGTGTTTTCTTGTACTTTTAAGCCAATCAGATACCCTACGGGCTCGGAAAGTGCAACGAAACCATCAAATTTTAGCTAGAAACTGTATCTTTGTCGATTTTTATTGAATTTGAACTATATTTCAACGTTTTTTGATGGTTCTGAGCCACCAAACACACTTAAAGCATGCAGAATCGACTCAGAATAGGAAAAGGAGACGCTTAGGTCAATTTTATGCATTCTGGCGTTCGTAGATACAAGAAAACTGTTAAAATTCTTCAGAAACGTTACTTTTGAAGTGTTTTCTTGTACTTTTAAGCCAATCAGATACCCTACGGGCTCGGAAAGTGCAACGAAACCATCAAATTTTAGCTAGAAACTGTATTTTTGTCGATTTTTATTGAATTTGAACTATATTTCAACGTTTTTTGATGGTTCTGAGCCACCAAACACACTTAAAGCATGCAGAATCGACTCAGAATAGGAAAAGGAGACGTTTAGGTCAATTTTATGCATTCTGGCGTTCGTAGATACAAGAAAACTGTTAAAATTCTTCAGAAACGTCGCTTTTGAAGTGTTTTCTTGTACTTTTAAGCCAATCAGATACCCTACGGGCTCGGAAAGTGCAACGAAACCATCAAATTTTAGCTAGAAAATGTATTTTTGTCGATTTTTATTGAATTTGAACTATATTTCAACGTTTTTTGATGGTTCTGAGCCACCAAACACACTTAAAGCATGCAGAATCGACTCAGAATAGGAAAAGGAGACGTTTAGGTCAATTTTGTGCATTCTGGCGTTCGTAGATACAAGAAAACTGTTAAAATTCTTCAGAAACGTCACTTTTGAAGTGTTTTCTCGTACTTTTAAGCCAATCAGATACCCGACGGGCTCGGAAAGTGCAACGAAACCATCAAATTTTAGCTAGAAACTGTATTTTTGTCGATTTTTATTGAATTTGAACTATATTTCAACGTTTTTTGATGGTTCTGAGCCACCAAACACACTTAAAGCATGCAGAATCGACTCAGAATAGGAAAAGGAGACGTTTAGGTCAATTTTATGCATTCTGGCGTTCGTAGATACAAGAAAACTGTTAAAATTCTTCAGAAACGTCACTTTTGAAGTGTTTTCTTGTACTTTTAAGCCAATCAGATACCCAACGGGCTCGGAAAGTGCAACGAAACCATCAAATTTTAGCTAGAAACTGTATTTTTGTCGATTTTTATTGAATTTGAACTATATTTCAACGTTTTTTGATGGTTCTGAGCCACCAAACACACTTAAAGCATGCAGAATCGACTCAGAATAGGAAAAGGAGACGTTTAGGTCAATTTTATGCATTCTGGCGTTCGTAGATACAAGAAAACTGTTAAAATTCTTCAGAAACGTTACTTTTGAAGTGTTTTCTTGTACTTTCAATCAGATACCCTACGGGCTCGGAAAGTGCAACGAAACCATCAAATTTTAGCTAGAAACTGTATTTTTGTCGATTTTTATTGAATTTGAACTATATTTCAACGTTTTTTGATGGTTCTGAGCCACCAAACACACTTAAAGCATGCAGAATCGGCTCAGAATAGGAAAAGGAGACGTTTAGGTCAATTTTATGCATTCTGGCGTTCGTAGATACAAGAAAACTGTTAAAATTCTTCAGAAACGTCACTTTTGAAGTGTTTTCTTGTACTTTTAAGCCAATCAGATACCCTACGGGCTCGGAAAGTGCAACGAAACCATCAAATTTTAGCTAGAAACTGTATTTTTGTCGATTTTTATTGAATTTGAACTATATTTCAACGTTTTTTGATGGTTCTGAGCCACCAAACACACTTAAAGCATGCAGAATCGACTCAGAATAGGAAAAGGAGACGTTTAGGTCAATTTTATGCATTCTGGCGTTCGTAGATACAAGAAAACTGTTAAAATTCTTCAGAAACGTCACTTTTGAAGTGTTTTCTTGTACTTTTAAGCCAATCAGATACCGTACGGGCTCGGAAAGTGCAACGAAACCATCAAATTTTAGCTAGAAACTGTATTTTTGTCGATTTTTATTGAATTTGAACTGTATTTCAACGTTTTTTGATGGTTCTGAGCCACCAAACACACTTAAAGCATGCAGAATCGACTCAGAATAGGAAAAGGAGACGTTTAGGTCAATTTTATGCATTCTGGCGTTCGTAGATACAAGAAAACTGTTAAAATTCTTCAGAAACGTTGCTTTTGAAGTGTTTTCTTGTACTTTTAAGCCAATCAGATACCCTACGGGCTCGGAAAGTGCAACGAAACCATCAAATTTTAGCTAGAAACTGTATTTTTGTCGATTTTTATTGAATTTGAACTATATTTCAACGTTTTTTGATGGTTCTGAGCCACCAAACACACTTAAAGCATGCAGAATCGGCTCAGAATAGGAAAAGGAGACGTTTAGGTCAATTTTATGCATTCTGGCGTTCGTAGATACAAGAAAACTGTTAAAATTCTTCAGAAACGTCACTTTTGAAGTGTTTTCTTGTACTTTTAAGCCAATCAGATACCCTACGGGCTCGGAAAGTGCAACGAAACCATCAAATTTTAGCTAGAAACTGTATTTTTGTCGATTTTTATTGAATTTGAACTATATTTCAACGTTTTTTGATGGTTCTGAGCCACCAAACACACTTAAAGCATGCAGAATCGACTCAGAATAGGAAAAGGAGACGTTTAGGTCAATTTTATGCATTCTGGCGTTCGTAGATACAAGAAAACTGTTAAAATTCTTCAGAAACGTCACTTTTGAAGTGTTTTCTTGTACTTTTAAGCCAATCAGATACCCTACGGGCTCGGAAAGTGCAACGAAACCATCAAATTTTAGCTAGAAACTGTATTTTTGTCGATTTTTATTGAATTTGAACTATATTTCAACATTTTTTGATGGTTCTGAGCCACCAAACACACTTAAAGCATGCAGAATCGACTCAGAATAGGAAAAGGAGACGTTTAGGTCAATTTTATGCATTCTGGCGTTCGTAGATACAAGAAAACTGTTAAAATTCTTCAGAAACGTCACTTTTGAAGTGTTTTCTTGTACTTTTAAGCCAATCAGATACCCTACGGGCTCGGAAAGTGCAACGAAACCATCAAATTTTAGCTAGAAACTGTATCTTTGTCGATTTTTATTGAATTTGAACTATATTTCAACGTTTTTTGATGGTTCTGAGCCACCAAACACACTTAAAGCATGCAGAATCGACTCAGAATAGGAAAAGGAGACGCTTAGGTCAATTTTATGCATTCTGGCGTTCGTAGATACAAGAAAACTGTTAAAATTCTTCAGAAACGTCACTTTTGAAGTGTTTTCTTGTACTTTTAAGCCAATCAGATACCCTACGGGCTCGGAAAGTGCAACGAAACCATCAAATTTTAGCTAGAAACTGTATTTTTGTCGATTTTTATTGAATTTGAACTATATTTCAACGTTTTTTGATGGTTCTGAGCCACCAAACACACTTAAAGCATGCAGAATCGACTCAGAATAGGAAAAGGAGACGTTTAGGTCAATTTTATGCATTCTGGCGTTCGTAGATACAAGAAAACTGTTAAAATTCTTCAGAAACGTCACTTTTGAAGTGTTTTCTCGTACTTTTAAGCCAATCAGACACCCTACGGGCTCGGAAAGTGCAACGAAACCATCAAATTTTAGCTAGAAACTGTATTTTTGTCGATTTTTATTGAATTTGAACTATATTTCAACGTTTTTTGATGGTTCTGAGCCACCAAACACACTTAAAGCATGCAGAATCGACTCAGAATAGGAAAAGGAGACGTTTAGGTCAATTTTGTGCATTCTGGCGTTCGTAGATACAAGAAAACTGTTAAAATTCTTCAGAAACGTCACTTTTGAAGTGTTTTCTCGTACTTTTAAGCCAATCAGATACCCGACGGGCTCGGAAAGTGCAACGAAACCATCAAATTTTAGCTAGAAACTGTATTTTTGTCGATTTTTATTGAATTTGAACTATATTTCAACGTTTTTTGATGGTTCTGAGCCACCAAACACACTTAAAGCATGCAGAATCGACTCAGAATAGGAAAAGGAGACGTTTAGGTCAATTTTATGCATTCTGGCGTTCGTAGATACAAGAAAACTGTTAAAATTCTTCAGAAACGTCACTTTTGAAGTGTTTTCTTGTACTTTTAAGCCAATCAGATACCCAACGGGCTCGGAAAGTGCAACGAAACCATCAAATTTTAGCTAGAAACTGTATTTTTGTCGATTTTTATTGAATTTGAACTATATTTCAACGTTTTTTGATGGTTCTGAGCCACCAAACACACTTAAAGCATGCAGAATCGACTCAGAATAGGAAAAGGAGACGTTTAGGTCAATTTTATGCATTCTGGCGTTCGTAGATACAAGAAAACTGTTAAAATTCTTCAGAAACGTCACTTTTGAAGTGTTTTCTTGTACTTTTAAGCCAATCAGATACCCAACGGGCTCGGAAAGTGCAACGAAACCATCAAATTTTAGCTAGAAACTGTATTTTTGTCGATTTTTATTGAATTTGAACTATATTTCAACGTTTTTTGATGGTTCTGAGCCACCAAACACACTTAAAGCATGCAGAATCGACTCAGAATAGGAAAAGGAGACGTTTAGGTCAATTTTATGCATTCTGGCGTTCGTAGATACAAGAAAACTGTTAAAATTCTTCAGAAACGTCACTTTTGAAGTGTTTTCTTGTACTTTTAAGCCAATCAGATACCCTACGGGCTCGGAAAGTGCAACGAAACCATCAAATTTTAGCTAGAAACTGTATTTTTGTCGATTTTTATTGAATTTGAACTATATTTCAACGTTTTTTGATGGTTCTGAGCCACCAAACACACTTAAAGCATGCAGAATCGACTCAGAATAGGAAAAGGAGACGTTTAGGTCAATTTTATGCATTCTGGCGTTCGTAGATACAAGAAAACTGTTAAAATTCTTCAGAAACGTCACTTTTGAAGTGTTTTCTTGTACTTTTAAGCCAATCAGATACCCTACGGGCTCGGAAAGTGCAACGAAACCATCAAATTTTAGCTAGAAACTGTATTTTTGTCGATTTTTATTGAATTTGAACTATATTTTAACGTTTTTTGATGGTTCTGAGCCACCAAACACACTTAAAGCATGCAGAATCGACTCAGAATAGGAAAAGGAGACGTTTAGGTCAATTTTATGCATTCTGGCGTTCGTAGATACAAGAAAACTGTTAAAATTCTTCAGAAACGTCACTTTTGAAGTGTTTTCTTGTAATTTTAAGCCAATCAGATACCCAACGGGCTCGGAAAGTGCAACGAAACCATCAAATTTTAGCTAGAAACTGTATTTTTGTCGATTTTTATTGAATTTGAACTATATTTCAACGTTTTTTGATGGTTCTGAGCCACCAAACACACTTAAAGCATGCAGAATCGACTCAGAATAGGAAAAGGAGACGTTTAGGTCAATTTTATGCATTCTGGCGTTCGTAGATACAAGAAAACTGTTAAAATTCTTCAGAAACGTCACTTTTGAAGTGTTTTCTTGTACTTTTAAGCCAATCAGATACCCTACGGGCTCGGAAAGTGCAACGAAACCATCAAATTTTAGCTAGAAACCGTATTTTTGTCGATTTTTATTGACTTTGAACTATATTTCAACGTTTTTTGATGGTTCTGAGCCACCAAACACACTTAAAGCATGCAGAATCGACTCAGAATAGGAAAAGGAGACGTTTAGGTCAATTTTATGCATTCTGGCGTTCGTAGATACAAGAAAACTGTTAAAATTCTTCAGAAACGTCACTTTTGAAGTGTTTTCTTGTACTTTTAAGCCAATCAGATACCCTACGGGCTCGGAGAGTGCAACGAAACCATCAAATTTTAGCTAGAAACTGTATTTTTGTCGATTTTTATTGAATTTGAACTATATTTCAAAGTTTTTTGATGGTTCTGAGCCACCAAACACACTTAAAGCATGCAGAATCGACTCAGAATAGGAAAAGGAGACGTTTAGGTCAATTTTATGCATTCTGGCGTTCGTAGATACAAGAAAACTGTTAAAATTCTTCAGAAACGTCACTTTTGAAGTGTTTTCTTGTACTTTTAAGCCAATCAGATACCCTACGGGCTCGGAAAGTGCAACGAAACCATCAAATTTTAGCTAGAAACTGTATTTTTGTCGATTTTTATTGAATTTGAACTATATTTCAACGTTTTTTGATGGTTCTGAGCCACCAAACACACTTAAAGCATGCAGAATCGACTCAGAATAGGAAAAGGAGACGTTTAGGTCAATTTTATGCATACTGGCGTTCGTAGATACAAGAAAACTGTTAAAATTCTTCAGAAACGTCACTTTTGAAGTGTTTTCTTGTACTTTTAAGCCAATCAGATACCCAACGGGCTCGGAAAGTGCAACGAAACCATCAAATTTTAGCTAGAAACTGTATTTTTGTCGATTTTTATTGAATTTGAACTATATTTCAACGTTTTTTGATGGTTCTGAGCCACCAAACACACTTAAAGCATGCAGAATCGACTCAGAATAGGAAAAGGAGACGTTTAGATCAATTTTATGCATTCTGGCGTTCGTAGATACAAGAAAACTGTTAAAATTCTTCAGAAACGTCACTTTTGAAGTGTTTTCTTGTACTTTTAAGCCAATCAGATACCCTACGGGCTCGGAAAGTGCAACGAAACCATCAAATTTTAGCTAGAAACTGTATTTTTGTCGATTTTTTTTTAATTTGAACTATATTTCAACGTTTTTTGATGGTTCTGAGCCACCAAACACACTTAAAGCATGCAGAATCGACTCAGAATAGGAAAAGGAGACGTTTAGGTCAATTTTATGCATTCTGGCGTTCGTAGATACAAGAAAACTGTTAAAATTCTTCAGAAACGTCACTTTTGAAGTGTTTTCTTGTACTTTTAAGCCAATCAGATACCCTACGGGCTCGGAAAGTGCAACGAAACCATCAAATTTTAGCTAGAAACTGTATTTTTGTCGATTTTTATTGAATTTGAACTATATTTCAACGTTTTTTGATGGTTCTGAGCCACCAAACACACTTAAAGCATGCAGAATCGACTCAGAATAGGAAAAGGAGACGTTTAGGTCAATTTTATGCATTCTGGCGTTCGTAGATACAAGAAAACTGTTAAAATTCTTCAGAAACGTCACTTTTGAAGTGTTTTCTTGTACTTTTAAGCCAATCAGATACCCAACGGGCTCGGAAAGTGCAACGAAACCATCAAATTTTAGCTAGAAACTGTATTTTTGTCGATTTTTATTGAATTTGAACTATATTTCAAAGTTTTTTGAAGGTTCTGAGCCACCAAACACACTTAAAGCATGCAGAATCGACTCAGAATAGGAAAAGGAGACGTTTAGGTCAATTTTATGCATTCTGGCGTTCGTAGATACAAGAAAACTGTTAAAATTCTTCAGAAACGTCACTTTTGAAGTGTTTTCTTGTACTTTTAAGCCAATCAGATACCCTACGGGCTCGGAAAGTGCAACGAAACCATCAAATTTTAGCTAGAAACTGTATTTTTGTCGATTTTTATTGAATTTGAACTATATTTCAACGTTTTTTGATGGTTCTGAGCCACCAAACACACTTAAAGCATGCAGAATCGACTCAGAATAGGAAAAGGAGACGTTTAGGTCAATTTTATGCATTCTGGCGTTCGTAGATACAAGAAAACTGTTAAAATTCTTCAGAAACGTCACTTTTGAAGTGTTTTCTTGTACTTTTAAGCCAATCAGATACCCTACGGGCTCGGAAAGTGCAACGAAACCATCAAATTTTAGCTAGAAACTGTATTTTTGTCGATTTTTATTGAATTTGAACTATATTTCAACGTTTTTTGATGGTTCTGAGCCACCAAACACACTTAAAGCATGCAGAATCGACTCAGAATAGGAAAAGGAGACGTTTAGGTCAATTTTATGCATTCTGGCGTTCGTAGATACAAGAAAACTGTTAAAATTCTTCAGAAACGTCACTTTTGAAATGTTTTCTTGTACTTTTAAGCCAATCAGATACCCAACGGGCTCGGAAAGTGCAACGAAACCATCAAATTTTAGCTAGAAACTGTATTTTTGTCGATTTTTATTGAATTTGAACTATATTTCAACGTTTTTTGATGGTTCTGAGCCACCAAACACACTTAAAGCATGCAGAATCGACTCAGAATAGGAAAAGGAGACGTTTAGGTCAATTTTATGCATTCTGGCGTTCGTAGATACAAGAAAACTGTTAAAATTCTTCAGAAACGTCACTTTTGAAGTGTTTTCTTGTACTTTTAAGCCAATCAGATACCCTACGGGCTCGGAAAGTGCAACGAAACCATCAAATTTTAGCTAGAAACTGTATTTTTGTCGATTTTTATTGAATTTGAACTATATTTCAACGTTTTTTGATGGTTCTGAGCCACCAAACACACTTAAAGCATGCAGAATCGACTCAGAATAGGAAAAGGAGACGTTTAGGTCAATTTTATGCATTCTGGCGTTCGTAGATACAAGAAAACTGTTAAAATTCTTCAGAAACGTCAGTTTTGAAGTGTTTTCTTGTACTTTTAAGCCAATCAGATACCCTACGGGCTCGGAAAGTGCAACGAAACCATCAAATTTTAGCTAGAAACTGTATTTTTGTCGATTTTTATTGAATTTGAACTATATTTCAACGTTTTTTGATGGTTCTGAGCCACCAAACACACTTAAAGCATGCAGAATCGACTCAGAATAGGAAAAGGAGACGTTTAGGTCAATTTTATGCATTCTGGCGTTCGTAGATACAAGAAAACTGTTAAAATTCTTCAGAAACGTCACTTTTGAAGTGTTTTCTTGTACTTTTAAGCCAATCAGATACCCTACGGGCTCGGAAAGTGCAACGAAACCATCAAATTTTAGCTAGAAACTGTATTTTTGTCGATTTTTATTGAATTTGAACTATATTTCAACGTTTTTTGATGGTTCTGAGCCACCAAACACACTTAAAGCATGCAGAATCGACTCAGAATAGGAAAAGGAGACGTTTAGGTCAATTTTATGCATTCTGGCGTTCGTAGATACAAGAAAACTGTTAAAATTCTTCAGAAACGTCAGTTTTGAAGTGTTTTCTTGTACTTTTAAGCCAATCAGATACCCTACGGGCTCGGAAAGTGCAACGAAACCATCAAATTTTAGCTAGAAACTGTATTTTTGTCGATTTTTATTGAATTTGAACTATATTTCAACGTTTTTTGATGGTTCTGAGCCACCAAACACACTTAAAGCATGCAGAATCGACTCAGAATAGGAAAAGGAGACGTTTAGGTCAATTTTATGCATTCTGGCGTTCGTAGATACAAGAAAACTTGTTAAAATTCTTCAGAAACGTCACTTTTGAAGTGTTTTCTTGTACTTTTAAGCCAATCAGATACCCTACGGGCTCGGAAAGTGCAACGAAACCATCAAATTTTAGCTAGAAACTGTATTTTTGTCGATTTTTATTGAATTTGAACAATATTTCAACGTTTTTTGATGGTTCTGAGCCACCAAACACACTTAAAGCATGCAGAATCGACTCAGAATAGGAAAGGAGACGTTTAGGTCAATTTTATGAATTCTGGCGTTCGTAGATACAAGAAAACTGTTAAAATTCTTCAGAAACGTCACTTTTGAAGTGTTTTCTTGTACTTTTAAGCCAATCAGATACCCTACGGGCTCGGAAAGTGCAACGAAACCATCAAATTTTAGCTAGAAACTGTATTTTTGTCGATTTTTATTGAATTTGAACTATATTTCAACGTTTTTTGATGGTTCTGAGCCACCAAACACACTTAAAGCATGCAGAATCGACTCAGAATAGGAAAAGGAGACGTTTAGGTCAATTTTATGCATTCTGGCGTTCGTAGATACAAGAAAACTGTTAAAATTCTTCAGAAACGTCACTTTTGAAGTGTTTTCTTGTACTTTTAAGCCAATCAGATACCCTGCGGGCTCGGAAAGTGCAACGAAACCATCAAATTTTAGCTAGAAACTGTATTTTTGTCGATTTTTATTGAATTTGAACTATATTTCAACGTTTTTTGATGGTTCTGAGCCACCAAACACACTTAAAGCATGCAGAATCGACTCAGAATAGGAAAAGGAGACGTTTAGGTCAATTTTATGCATTCTGGCGTTCGTAGATACAAGAAAACTGTTAAAATTCTTCAGAAACGTCACTTTTGAAGTGTTTTCTTGTACTTTTAAGCCAATCAGATACCCTACGGGCTCGGAAAGTGCAACGAAACCATCAAATTTTAGCTAGAAACTGTATTTTTGTCGATTTTTATTGAATTTGAACTATATTTCAACGTTTTTTGATGGTTCTGAGCCACCAAACACACTTAAAGCATGCAGAATCGACTCAGAATAGGAAAAGGAGACGTTTAGGTCAATTTTATGCATTCTGGCGTTCGTAGATACAAGAAAACTGTTAAAATTCTTCAGAAACGTCACTTTTGAAGTGTTTTCTTGTACTTTTAAGCCAATCAGATACCCAACGGGCTCGGAAAGTGCAACGAAACCATCAAATTTTAGCTAGAAACTGTATTTTTGTCGATTTTTATTGAATTTGAACTATATTTCAACGTTTTTTGATGGTTCTGAGCCACCAAACACACTTAAAGCATGCAGAATCGACTCAGAATAGGAAAAGGAGACGTTTAGGTCAATTTTATGCATTCTGGCGTTCGTAGATACAAGAAAACTGTTAAAATTCTTCAGAAACGTCACTTTTGAAGTGTTTTCTTGTACTTTTAAGCCAATCAGATACCCTACGGGCTCGGAAAGTGCAACGAAACCATCAAATTTTAGCTAGAAACTGTATTTTTGTCGATTTTTATTGAATTTGAACTATATTTCAACGTTTTTTGATGGTTCTGAGCCACCAAACACACTTAAAGCATGCAGAATCGACTCAGAATAGGAAAAGGAGACGTTTAGGTCAATTTTATGCATTCTGGCGTTCGTAGATACAAGAAAACTGTTAAAATTCTGCAGAAACGTCACTTTTGAAGTGTTTTCTTGTACTTTTAAGCCAATCAGATACCCTACGGGCACGGAAAGTGCAACGAAACCATCAAATTTTAGCTAGAAACTGTATTTTTGTCGATTTTTATTGAATTTGAACTATATTTCAACGTTTTTTGATGGTTCTGAGCCACCAAACACACTTAAAGCATGCAGAATCGACTCAGAATAGGAAAAGGAGACGTTTAGGTAAATTTTATGCATTCTGGCGTTCGTAGATACAAGAAAACTGTTAAAATTCTTCAGAAACGTCACTTTTGAAGTGTTTTCTTGTACTTTTAAGCCAATCAGATACCCTACGGGCTCGGAAAGTGCAACGAAACCATCAAATTTTAGCTAGAAACTGTATTTTTGTCGATTTTTATTGAATTTGAACTATATTTCAACGTTTTTTGATGGTTCTGAGCCACCAAACACACTTAAAGCATGCAGAATCGACTCAGAATAGGAAAAGGAGACGTTTAGGTCAATTTTATGCATTCTGGCGTTCGTAGATACAAGAAAACTGTTAAAATTCTTCAGAAACGTTACTTTTGAAGTGTTTTCTTGTACTTTTAAGCCAATCAGATACCCTACGGGCTCGGAAAGTGCAACGAAACCATCAAATTTTAGCTAGAAACTGTATTTTTGTCGATTTTTATTGAATTTGAACTATATTTCAACGTTTTTTGATAGTTCTGAGCCACCAAACACACTTAAAGCATGCAGAATCGACTCAGAATAGGAAAAGGAGAAGTTTAGGTCAATTTTATGCATTCTGGCGTTCGTAGATACAAGAAAACTGTTAAAATTCTTCAGAAACGTCACTTTTGAAGTGTTTTCTTGTACTATTAAGCCAATCAGATACCCTACGGGCTCGGAAAGTGCAACGAAACCATCAAATTTTAGCTAGAAACTGTATTTTTGTCGATTTTTATTGAATTTGAACTATATTTCAACGTTTTTTGATGGTTCTGAGCCACCAAACACACTTAAAGCATGCAGAATCGACTCAGAATAGGAAAAGGAGACGATTAGGTCAATTTTATGCATTCTGGCGTTCGTAGATACAAGAAAACTGTTAAAATTCTTCAGAAACGTTACTTTTGAAGTGTTTTCTTGTACTTTTAAGCCAATCAGATACCCTACGGGCTCGGAAAGTGCAACGAAACCATCAAATTTTAGCTAGAAACTGTATTTTTGTCGATTTTTATTGAATTTGAACTATATTTCAACGTTTTTTGATGGTTCTGAGCCACCAAACACACTTAAAGCATGCAGAATCGACTCAGAATAGGAAAAGGAGACGTTTAGGTCAATTTTATGCATTCTGGCGTTCGTAGATACAAGAAAACTGTTAAAATTCTTCAGAAACGTCACTTTTGAAGTGTTTTCTTGTACTTTTAAGCCAATCAGATACCCTACGGGCTCGGAAAGTGCAACGAAACCATCAAATTTTAGCTAGAAACTGTATTTTTGTCGATTTTTATTGAATTTGAACTATATTTCAACGTTTTTTGATGGTTCTGAGCCACCAAACACACTTAAAGCATGCAGAATCGACTCAGAATAGGAAAAGGAGACGTTTAGGTCAATTTTATGCATTCTGGCGTTCGTAGATACAAGAAAACTGTTAAAATTCTTCAGAAACGTCACTTTTGAAGTGTTTTCTTGTACTTTTAAGCCAATCAGATACCCTACGGGCTCGGAAAGTGCAACGAAACCATCAAATTTTAGCTAGAAACTGTATTTTTGTCGATTTTTATTGAATTTGAACTATATTTCAACGTTTTTTGATGGTTCTGAGCCACCAAACACACTTAAAGCATGCAGAATCGCTCAGAATAGGAAAAGGAGACGTTTAGGTCAATTTTATGCATTCTGGCGTTCGTAGATACAAGAAAACTGTTAAAATTCTTCAGAAACGTCACTTTTGAAGGGTTTTCTTGTACTTTTAAGCCAATCAGATACCCTGCGGGCTCGGAAAGTGCAACGAAACCATCAAATTTTAGCTAGAAACTGTATTTTTGTCGATTTTTATTGAATTTGAACTATATTTCAACGTTTTTTGATGGTTCTGAGCCACCAAACACACTTAAAGCATGCAGAATCGACTCAGAATAGGAAAAGGAGACGTTTAGGTCAATTTTATGCATTCTGGCGTTCGTAGATACAAGAAAACTGTTAAAATTCTTCAGAAACGTCACTTTTGAAGTGTTTTCTTGTACTTTTAAGCCAATCAGATACCCTACGGGTATACTACGGGGGGATAGTTCAAATTCAATAAAAATCGACAAAAATACAGTTTCTAGCTAAAATTTGATGGTTTCGTTGCACTTTCCGAGCCCGTAGGGTATCTGATTGGCTTAAAAGTACAAGAAAACACTTCAAAAGTGACGTTTCTGAAGAATTTTAACAGTTTTCTTGTATCTACGAACGCCAGAATGCATAAAATTGACCTAAACGTCTCCTTTTCCTATTCTGAGTCGATTCTGCATGCTTTAAGTGTGTTTGGTGGCTCAGAACCATCAAAAAACGTTGAAATATAGTTCAAATTCAATAAAAATCGACAAAAATACAGTTTCTAGCTAAAATTTGATGGTTTCGTTGCACTTTCCGAGCCCGTAGGGTATCTGATTGGCTTAAAAGTACAAGAAAACACTTCAAAAGTGACGTTTCTGAAGAATTTTAACAGTTTTCTTGTATCTACGAACGCCAGAATGCATAAAATTGACCTAAACGTCTCCTTTTCCTATTCTGAGTCGATTCTGCATGCTTTAAGTGTGTTTGGTGGCTCAGAACCATCAAAAAACGTTGAAATATAGTTCAAATTCAATAAAAATCGACAAAAATACAGTTTCTAGCTAAAATTTGATGGTTTCGTTGCACTTTCCGAGCCCGTAGGGTGTCTGATTGGCTTAAAAGTACAAGAAAACACTTCAAAAGTGACGTTTCTGAAGAATTTTAACAGTTTTCTTGTATCTACGAACGCCAGAATGCATCAAATTGACCTAAACGTCTCCTTTTCCTATTCTGAGTCGATTCTGCATGCTTTAAGTGTGTTTGGTGGCTCAGAACCATCAAAAAACGTTGAAATATAGTTCAAATTCAATAAAAATCGACAAAAATACAGTTTCTAGCTAAAATTTGATGGTTTCGTTGCACTTTCCGAGCCCGTAGGGTATCTGATTGGCTTAAAAGTACAAGAAAACACTTCAAAAGTGACGTTTCTGAAGAATTTTAACAGTTTTCTTGTATCTACGAACGCCAGAATGCATAAAATTGACCTAAACGTCTCCTTTTCCTATTCTGAGTCGATTCTGCATGCTTTAAGTGTGTTTGGTGGCTCAGAACCATCAAAAAACGTTGAAATATAGTTCAAATTCAATAAAAATCGACAAAAATACAGTTTCTAGCTAAAATTTGATGGTTTCGTTGCACTTTCCGAGCCCGTAGGGTATCTGATTGGCTTAAAAGTACAAGAAAACACTTCAAAAGTGACGTTTCTGAAGAATTTTAACAGTTTTCTTGTATCTACGAACGCCAGAATGCATAAAATTGACCTAAACGTCTCCTTTTCCTATTCTGAGTCGATTCTGCATGCTTTAAGTGTGTTTGGTGGCTCAGAACCATCAAAAAACGTTGAAATATAGTTCAAATTCAATAAAAATCGACAAAAATACAGTTTCTAGCTAAAATTTGATGGTTTCGTTGCACTTTCCGAGCCCGTAGGGTATCTGATTGGCTTAAAAGTACAAGAAAACACTTCAAAAGTGACGTTTCTGAAGAATTTTAACAGTTTTCTTGTATCTACGAACGCCAGAATGCATAAAATTGACCTAAACGTCTCCTTTTCCTATTCTGAGTCGATTCTGCATGCTTTAAGTGTGTTTGGTGGCTCAGAACCATCAAAAAACGTTGAAATATAGTTCAAATTCAATAAAAATCGACAAAAATACAGTTTCTAGCTAAAATTTGATGGTTTCGTTGCACTTTCCGAGCCCGTAGGGTATCTGATTGGCTTAAAAGTACAAGAAAACACTTCAAAAGTGACGTTTCTGAAGAATTTTAACAGTTTTCTTGTATCTACGAACGCCAGAATGCATAAAATTGACCTAAACGTCTCCTTTTCCTATTCTGAGTCGATTCTGCATGCTTTAAGTGTGTTTGGTGGCTCAGAACCATCAAAAAACGTTGAAATATAGTTCAAATTCAATAAAAATCGACAAAAATACAGTTTCTAGCTAAAATTTGATGGTTTCGTTGCACTTTCCGAGCCCGTAGGGTATCTGATTGGCTTAAAAGTACAAGAAAACACTTCAAAAGTGACGTTTCTGAAGAATTTTAACAGTTTTCTTGTATCTACGAACGCCAGAATGCATAAAATTGACCTAAACGTCTCCTTTTCCTATTCTGAGTCGATTCTGCATGCTTTAAGTGTGTTTGGTGGCTCAGAACCATCAAAAAACGTTGAAATATAGTTCAAATTCAATAAAAATCGACAAAAATACAGTTTCTAGCTAAAATTTGATGGTTTCGTTGCACTTTCCGAGCCCGTAGGGTATCTGATTGGCTTAAAAGTACAAGAAAACACTTCAAAAGTGACGTTTCTGAAGAATTTTAACAGTTTTCTTGTATCTACGAACGCCAGAATGCATAAAATTGACCTAAACGTCTCCTTTTCCTATTCTGAGTCGATTCTGCATGCTTTAAGTGTGTTTGGTGGCTCAGAACCATCAAAAAACGTTGAAATATAGTTCAAATTCAATAAAAATCGACAAAAATACAGTTTCTAGCTAAAATTTGATGGTTTCGTTGCACTTTCCGAGCCCGTAGGGTATCTGATTGGCTTAAAAGTACAAGAAAACACTTCAAAAGTGACGTTTCTGAAGAATTTTAACAGTTTTCTTGTATCTACGAACGCCAGAATGCATAAAATTGACCTAAACGTCTCCTTTTCCTATTCTGAGTCGATTCTGCATGCTTTAAGTGTGTTTGGTGGCTCAGAACCATCAAAAAACGTTGAAATATAGTTCAAATTCAATAAAAATCGACAAAAATACAGTTTCTAGCTAAAATTTGATGGTTTCGTTGCACTTTCCGAGCCCGTAGGGTATCTGATTGGCTTAAAAGTACAAGAAAACACTTCAAAAGTGACGTTTCTGAAGAATTTTAACAGTTTTCTTGTATCTACGAACGCCAGAATGCATAAAATTGACCTAAACGTCTCCTTTTCCTATTCTGAGTCGATTCTGCATGCTTTAAGTGTGTTTGGTGGCTCAGAACCATCAAAAAACATTGAAATATAGTTCAAATTCAATAAAAATCGACAAAAATACAGTTTCTAGCTAAAATTTGATGGTTTCGTTGCACTTTCCGAGCCCGCAGGGTATCTGATTGGCTTAAAAGTACAAGAAAACCCTTCAAAAGTGACGTTTCTGAAGAATTTTAACAGTTTTCTTGTATCTACGAACGCCAGAATGCATAAAATTGACCTAAACGTCTCCTTTTCCTATTCTGAGTCGATTCTGCATGCTTTAAGTGTGTTTGGTGGCTCAGAACCATCAAAAAACGTTGAAATATAGTTCAAATTCAATAAAAATCGACAAAAATACAGTTTCTAGCTAAAATTTGATGGTTTCGTTGCACTTTCCGAGCCCGTAGGGTATCTGATTGGCTTAAAAGTACAAGAAAACACTTCAAAAGTGACGTTTCTGAAGAATTTTAACAGTTTTCTTGTATCTACGAACGCCAGAATGCATAAAATTGACCTAAACGTCTCCTTTTCCTATTCTGAGTCGATTCTGCATGCTTTAAGTGTGTTTGGTGGCTCAGAACCATCAAAAAACGTTGAAATATAGTTCAAATTCAATAAAAATCGACAAAAATACAGTTTCTAGCTAAAATTTGATGGTTTCGTTGCACTTTCCGAGCCCGTAGGGTATCTGATTGGCTTAAAAGTACAAGAAAACACCTCAAAAGTGACGTTTCTGAAGAATTTTAACAGTTTTCTTGTATCTACGAACGCCAGAATGCATAAAATTGACCTAAACGTCTCCTTTTCCTATTCTGAGTCGATTCTGCATGCTTTAAGTGTGTTTGGTGGCTCAGAACCATCAAAAAACATTGAAATATAGTTCAAATTCAATAAAAATCGACAAAAATACAGTTTCTAGCTAAAATTTGATGGTTTCGTTGCACTTTCCGAGCCCGTAGGGTATCTGATTGGCTTAAAAGTACAAGAAAACACTTCAAAAGTGACGTTTCTGAAGAATTTTAACAGTTTTCTTGTATCTACGAACGCCAGAATGCATAAAATTGACCTAAACGTCTCCTTTTCCTATTCTGAGTCGATTCTGCATGCTTTAAGTGTGTTTGGTGGCTCAGAACCATCAAAAAACGTTGAAATATAGTTCAAATTCAATAAAAATCGACAAAAATACAGTTTCTAGCTAAAATTTGATGGTTTCGTTGCACTTTCCGAGCCCGTAGGGTATCTGATTGGCTTAAAAGTACAAGAAAACACTTCAAAAGTGACGTTTCTGAAGAATTTTAACAGTTTTCTTGTATCTACGAACGCCAGAATGCATAAAATTGACCTAAACGTCTCCTTTTCCTATTCTGAGTCGATTCTGCATGCTTTAAGTGTGTTTGGTGGCTCAGAACCATCAAAAAACGTTGAAATATAGTTCAAATTCAATAAAAATCGACAAAAATACAGTTTCTAGCTAAAATTTGATGGTTTCGTTGCACTTTCCGAGCCCGTAGGGTATCTGATTGGCTTAAAAGTACAAGAAAACACCTCAAAAGTGACGTTTCTGAAGAATTTTAACAGTTTTCTTGTATCTACGAACGCCAGAATGCATAAAATTGACCTAAACGTCTCCTTTTCCTATTCTGAGTCGATTCTGCATGCTTTAAGTGTGTTTGGTGGCTCAGAACCATCAAAAAACGTTGAAATATAGTTCAAATTCAATAAAAATCGACAAAAATACAGTTTCTAGCTAAAATTTGATGGTTTCGTTGCACTTTCCGAGCCCGTAGGGTATCTGATTGGCTTAAAAGTACAAGAAAACACTTCAAAAGTAACGTTTCTGAAGAATTTTAACAGTTTTCTTGTATCTACGAACGCCAGAATGCATAAAATTGACCTAAACGTCTCCTTTTCCTATTCTGAGTCGATTCTGCATGCTTTAAGTGTGTTTGGTGGCTCAGAACCATCAAAAAACGTTGAAATATAGTTCAAATTCAATAAAAATCGACAAAAATACAGTTTCTAGCTAAAATTTGATGGTTTCGTTGCACTTTCCGAGCCCGTAGGGTATCTGATTGGCTTAAAAGTACAAGAAAACACTTCAAAAGTGACGTTTCTGAAGAATTTTAACAGTTTTCTTGTATCTACGAACGTCAGAATGCATAAAATTGACCTAAACTTCTCCTTTTCCTATTCTGAGTCGATTCTGCATGCTTTAAGTGTGTTTGGTGGCTCAGAACTATCAAAAAACGTTGAAATATAGTTCAAATTCAATAAAAATCGACAAAAATACAGTTTCTAGCTAAAATTTGATGGTTTCGTTGCACTTTCCGAGCCCGTAGGGTATCTGATTGGCTTAAAAGTACAAGAAAACACTTCAAAAGTAACGTTTCTGAAGAATTTTAACAGTTTTCTTGTATCTACGAACGCCAGAATGCATAAAATTGACCTAAACGTCTCCTTTTCCTATTCTGAGTCGATTCTGCATGCTTTAAGTGTGTTTGGTGGCTCAGAACCATCAAAAAACGTTGAAATATAGTTCAAATTCAATAAAAATCGACAAAAATACAGTTTCTAGCTAAAATTTGATGGTTTCGTTGCACTTTCCGAGCCCGTAGGGTATCTGATTGGCTTAAAAGTACAAGAAAACACTTCAAAAGTGACGTTTCTGAAGAATTTTAACAGTTTTCTAGTATCTACGAACGCCAGAATGCATAAAATTGACCTAAACGTCTCCTTTTCCTATTCTGAGTCGATTCTGCATGCTTTAAGTGTGTTTGGTGGCTCAGAACCATCAAAAAACGTTGAAATATAGTTCAAATTCAATAAAAATCGACAAAAATACAGTTTCTAGCTAAAATTTGATGGTTTCGTTGCACTTTCCGAGCCCGTAGGGTATCTGATTGGCTTAAAAGTACAAGAAAACACTTCAAAAGTGACGTTTCTGAAGAATTTTAACAGTTTTCTTGTATCTACGAACGCCAGAATGCATAAAATTGACCTAAACGTCTCCTTTTCCTATTCTGAGTCGATTCTGCATGCTTTAAGTGTGTTTGGTGGCTCAGAACCATCAAAAAACGTTGAAATATAGTTCAAATTCAATAAAAATCGACAAAAATACAGTTTCTAGCTAAAATTTGATGGTTTCGTTGCACTTTCCGAGCCCGCAGGGTATCTGATTGGCTTAAAAGTACAAGAAAACCCTTCAAAAGTGACGTTTCTGAAGAATTTTAACAGTTTTCTTGTATCTACGAACGCCAGAATGCATAAAATTGACCTAAACGTCTCCTTTTCCTATTCTGAGTCGATTCTGCATGCTTTAAGTGTGTTTGGTGGCTCAGAACCATCAAAAAACGTTGAAATATAGTTCAAATTCAATAAAAATCGACAAAAATACAGTTTCTAGCTAAAATTTGATGGTTTCGTTGCACTTTCCGAGCCCGTAGGGTATCTGATTGGCTTAAAAGTACAAGAAAACACTTCAAAAGTGACGTTTCTGAAGAATTTTAACAGTTTTCTTGTATCTACGAACGCCAGAATGCATAAAATTGACCTAAACGTCTCCTTTTCCTATTCTGAGTCGATTCTGCATGCTTTAAGTGTGTTTGGTGGCTCAGAACCATCAAAAAACGTTGAAATATAGTTCAAATTCAATAAAAATCGACAAAAATACAGTTTCTAGCTAAAATTTGATGGTTTCGTTGCACTTTCCGAGCCCGTAGGGTATCTGATTGGCTTAAAAGTACAAGAAAACACCTCAAAAGTGACGTTTCTGAAGAATTTTAACAGTTTTCTTGTATCTACGAACGCCAGAATGCATAAAATTGACCTAAACGTCTCCTTTTCCTATTCTGAGTCGATTCTGCATGCTTTAAGTGTGTTTGGTGGCTCAGAACCATTAAAAAACGTTGAAATATAGTTCAAATTCAATAAAAATCGACAAAAATACAGTTTCTAGCTAAAATTTGATGGTTTCGTTGCACTTTCCGACCCCGTTGGGTATCTGATTGGCTTAAAAGTACAAGAAAACACTTCAAAAGTAACGTTTCTGAAGAATTTTAACAGTTTTCTTGTATCTACGAACGCCAGAATGCATAAAATTGACCTAAACGTCTCCTTTTCCTATTCTGAGTCGATTCTGCATGCTTTAAGTGTGTTTGGTGGCTCAGAACCATCAAAAAACGTTGAAATATAGTTCAAATTCAATAAAAATCGACAAAAATACAGTTTCTAGCTAAAATTTGATGGTTTCGTTGCACTTTCCGAGCCCGTCGGGTATCTGATTGGCTTAAAAGTACAAGAAAACACTTCAAAAGTGACGTTTCTGAAGAATTTTAACAGTTTTCTTGTATCTACGAACGCCAGAATGCATAAAATTGACCTAAACTTCTCCTTTTCCTATTCTGAGTCGATTCTGCATGCTTTAAGTGTGTTTGGTGGCTCAGAACTATCAAAAAACGTTGAAATATAGTTCAAATTCAATAAAAATCGACAAAAATACAGTTTCTAGCTAAAATTTGATGGTTTCGTTGCACTTTCCGAGCCCGTAGGGTATCTGATTGGCTTAAAAGTACAAGAAAACACTTCAAAAGTAACGTTTCTGAAGAATTTTAACAGTTTTCTTGTATCTACGAACGCCAGAATGCATAAAATTGACCTAAACGTCTCCTTTTCCTATTCTGAGTCGATTCTGCATGCTTTAAGTGTGTTTGGTGGCTCAGAACCATCAAAAAACGTTGAAATATAGTTCAAATTCAATTAAAATCGACAAAAATACAGTTTCTAGCTAAAATTTGATGGTTTCGTTGCACTTTCCGAGCCCGTCGGGTATCTGATTGGCTTAAAAGTACAAGAAAACACTTCAAAAGTGACGTTTCTGAAGAATTTTAACAGTTTTCTTGTATCTACGAACGCCAGAATGCATAAAATTGACCTAAACGTCTCCTTTTCCTATTCTGAGTCGATTCTGCTTGCTTTAAGTGTGTTTGGTGGCTCAGAACCATCAAAAAACGTTGAAATATAGTTCAAATTCAATAAAAATCGACAAAAGTACAGTTTCTAGCTAAAATTTGATATTTTCGTTGCACTTTCCGAGCCCGTAGGGTATCTGATTGGCTTAAAAGTACAAGAAAACACTTCAAAAGTGACGTTTCTGAAGAATTTTAACAGTTTTCTTGTATCTACGAACGCCAGAATGCATAAAATTGACCTAAACGTCTCCTTTTCCTATTCTGAGTCGATTCTGCATGCTTTAAGTGTGTTTGGTGGCTCAGAACCATCAAAAAACGTTGAAATATAGTTCAAATTCAATAAAAATCGACAAAAGTACAGTTTCTAGCTAAAATTTGATGGTTTCGTTGCACTTTCCGAGCCCGTAGGGTATCTGATTGGCTTAAAAGTACAAGAAAACACTTCAAAAGTGACGTTTCTGAAGAATTTTAACAGTTTTCTTGTATCTACGAACGCCAGAATGCATAAAATTGACCTAAACGTCTCCTTTTCCTATTCTGAGTCGATTCTGCATGCTTTAAGTGTGTTTGGTGGCTCAGAACCATCAAAAAACGTTGAAATATAGTTCAAATTCAATAAAAATCGACAAAAATACAGTTTCTAGCTAAAATTTGATGGTTTCGTTGCACTTTCCGAGCCCGTAGGGTATCTGATTGGCTTAAAAGTACAAGAAAACACTTCAAAAGTGACGTTTCTGAAGAATTTTAACAGTTTTCTTGTATCTACGAACGCCAGAATGCATAAAATTGACCTAAACGTCTCCTTTTCCTATTCTGAGTCGATTCTGCATGCTTTAAGTGTGTTTGGTGGCTCAGAACCATCAAAAAACGTTGAAATATAGTTCAAATTCAATAAAAATCGACAAAAATACAGTTTCTAGCTAAAATTTGATGGTTTCGTTGCACTTTCCGAGCCCGTAGGGTATCTGATTGGCTTAAAAGTACAAGAAAACACTTCAAAAGTGACGTTTCTGAAGAATTTTAACAGTTTTCTTGTATCTACGAACGCCAGAATGCATAAAATTGACCTAAACGTCTCCTTTTCCTATTCTGAGTCGATTCTGCATGCTTTAAGTGTGTTTGGTGGCTCAGAACCATCAAAAAACGTTGAAATATAGTTCAAATTCAATAAAAATCGACAAAAATACAGTTTCTAGCTAAAATTTGATGGTTTCGTTGCACTTTCCGAGACCGTTGGGTATCTGATTGGCTTAAAAGTACAAGAAAACACTTCAAAAGTGACGTTTCTGAAGAATTTTAACAGTTTTCTTGTATCTACGAACGCCAGAATGCATAAAATTGACCTAAACGTCTCCTTTTCCTATTCTGAGTCGATTCTGCATGCTTTAAGTGTGTTAGGTGGCTCAGAACCATCAAAAAACGTTGAAATATAGTTCAAATTCAATAAAAATCGACAAAAATACAGTTTCTAGCTAAAATTTGATGGTTTCGTTGCACTTTCCGAGCCCGTAGGGTATCTGATTGGCTTAAAAGTACAAGAAAACACTTCAAAAGTAACGTTTCTGAAGAATTTTAACAGTTTTCTTGTATCTACGAACGCCAGAATGCATAAAATTGACCTAAACGTCTCCTTTTCCTATTCTGAGTCGATTCTGCATGCTTTAAGTGTGTTTGGTGGCTCAGAACCATCAAAAAACGTTGAAATATAGTTCAAATTCAATAAAAATCGACAAAAATACAGTTTCTAGCTAAAATTTGATGGTTTCGTTGCACTTTCCGAGCCCGTCGGGTATCTGATTGGCTTAAAAGTACAAGAAAACACTTCAAAAGTGACGTTTCTGAAGAATTTTAACAGTTTTCTTGTATCTACGAACGCCAGAATGCATAAAATTGACCTAAACTTCTCCTTTTCCTATTCTGAGTCGATTCTGCATGCTTTAAGTGTGTTTGGTGGCTCAGAACTATCAAAAAACGTTGAAATATAGTTCAAATTCAATAAAAATCGACAAAAATACAGTTTCTAGCTAAAATTTGATGGTTTCGTTGCACTTTCCGAGCCCGTAGGGTATCTGATTGGCTTAAAAGTACAAGAAAACACTTCAAAAGTAACGTTTCTGAAGAATTTTAACAGTTTTCTTGTATCTACGAACGCCAGAATGCATAAAATTGACCTAAACGTCTCCTTTTCCTATTCTGAGTCGATTCTGCATGCTTTAAGTGTGTTTGGTGGCTCAGAACCATCAAAAAACGTTGAAATATAGTTCAAATTCAATTAAAATCGACAAAAATACAGTTTCTAGCTAAAATTTGATGGTTTCGTTGCACTTTCCGAGCCCGTAGGGTATCTGATTGGCTTAAAAGTACAAGAAAACACTTCAAAAGTGACGTTTCTGAAGAATTTTAACAGTTTTCTTGTATCTACGAACGCCAGAATGCATAAAATTGACCTAAACGTCTCCTTTTCCTATTCTGAGTCGATTCTGCATGCTTTAAGTGTGTTTGGTGGCTCAGAACCATCAAAAAACGTTGAAATATAGTTCAAATTCAATAAAAATCGACAAAAGTACAGTTTCTAGCTAAAATTTGATATTTTCGTTGCACTTTCCGAGCCCGTAGGGTATCTGATTGGCTTAAAAGTACAAGAAAACACTTCAAAAGTGACGTTTCTGAAGAATTTTAACAGTTTTCTTGTATCTACGAACGCCAGAATGCATAAAATTGACCTAAACGTCTCCTTTTCCTATTCTGAGTCGATTCTGCATGCTTTAAGTGTGTTTGGTGGCTCAGAACCATCAAAAAACGTTGAAATATAGTTCAAATTCAATAAAAATCGACAAAAGTACAGTTTCTAGCTAAAATTTGATGGTTTCGTTGCACTTTCCGAGCCCGTAGGGTATCTGATTGGCTTAAAAGTACAAGAAAACACTTCAAAAGTGACGTTTCTGAAGAATTTTAACAGTTTTCTTGTATCTACGAACGCCAGAATGCATAAAATTGACCTAAACGTCTCCTTTTCCTATTCTGAGTCGATTCTGCATGCTTTAAGTGTGTTTGGTGGCTCAGAACCATCAAAAAACGTTGAAATATAGTTCAAATTCAATAAAAATCGACAAAAATACAGTTTCTAGCTAAAATTTGATGGTTTCGTTGCACTTTCCGAGCCCGTAGGGTATCTGATTGGCTTAAAAGTACAAGAAAACACTTCAAAAGTGACGTTTCTGAAGAATTTTAACAGTTTTCTTGTATCTACGAACGCCAGAATGCATAAAATTGACCTAAACGTCTCCTTTTCCTATTCTGAGTCGATTCTGCATGCTTTAAGTGTGTTTGGTGGCTCAGAACCATCAAAAAACGTTGAAATATAGTTCAAATTCAATAAAAATCGACAAAAATACAGTTTCTAGCTAAAATTTGATGGTTTCGTTGCACTTTCCGAGCCCGTAGGGTATCTGATTGGCTTAAAAGTACAAGAAAACACTTCAAAAGTGACGTTTCTGAAGAATTTTAACAGTTTTCTTGTATCTACGAACGCCAGAATGCATAAAATTGACCTAAACGTCTCCTTTTCCTATTCTGAGTCGATTCTGCATGCTTTAAGTGTGTTTGGTGGCTCAGAACCATCAAAAAACGTTGAAATATAGTTCAAATTCAATAAAAATCGACAAAAATACAGTTTCTAGCTAAAATTTGATGGTTTCGTTGCACTTTCCGAGACCGTTGGGTATCTGATTGGCTTAAAAGTACAAGAAAACACTTCAAAAGTGACGTTTCTGAAGAATTTTAACAGTTTTCTTGTATCTACGAACGCCAGAATGCATAAAATTGACCTAAACGTCTCCTTTTCCTATTCTGAGTCGATTCTGCATGCTTTAAGTGTGTTAGGTGGCTCAGAACCATCAAAAAACGTTGAAATATAGTTCAAATTCAATAAAAATCGACAAAAATACAGTTTCTAGCTAAAATTTGATGGTTTCGTTGCACTTTCCGAGCCCGTAGGGTATCTGATTGGCTTAAAAGTACAAGAAAACACTTCAAAAGTGACGTTTCTGAAGAATTTTAACAGTTTTCTTGTATCTACGAACGCCAGAATGCATAAAATTGACCTAAACGTCTCCTTTTCCTATTCTGAGTCGATTCTGCATGCTTTAAGTGTGTTTGGTGGCTCAGAACCATCAAAAAACGTTGAAATATAGTTCAAATTCAATAAAAATCGACAAAAATACAGTTTCTAGCTAAAATTTGATGGTTTCGTTGCACTTTCCGAGCCCGTAGGGTATCTGATTGGCTTAAAAGTACAAGAAAACACTTCAAAAGTGACGTTTCTGAAGAATTTTAACAGTTTTCTTGTATCTACGAACGCCAGAATGCATAAAATTGACCTAAACGTCTCCTTTTCCTATTCTGAGTCGATTCTGCATGCTTTAAGTGTGTTTGGTGGCTCAGAACCATCAAAAAACGTTGAAATATAGTTCAAATTCAATAAAAATCGACAAAAATACAGTTTCTAGCTAAAATTTGATGGTTTCGCTGCACTTTCCGAGCCCGTAGGGTATCTGATTGGCTTAAAAGCACAAGAAAACACTTCAAAAGTGACGTTTCTGAAGAATTTTAACAGTTTTCTTGTATCTACGAACGCCAGAATGCATAAAATTGACCTAAACGTCTCCTTTTCCTATTCTGAGTCGATTCTGCATGCTTTAAGTGTGTTTGGTGGCTCAGAACCATCAAAAAACGTTGAAATATAGTTCAAATTCAATAAAAATCGACAAAAATACAGTTTCTAGCTAAAATTTGATGGTTTCGTTGCACTTTCCGAGCCCGTAGGGTATCTGAGTGGCTTAAAAGTACAAGAAAACACTTCAAAAGTGACGTTTCTGAAGAATTTTAACAGTTTTCTTGTATCTACGAACGCCAGAATGCATAAAATTGACCTAAACGTCTCCTTTTCCTATTCTGAGTCGATTCTGCATGCTTTAAGTGTGTTTGGTGGCTTAGAACCATCAAAAAACGTTGAAATATAGTTCAAATTCTATAAAAATCGACAAAAATACAGTTTCTAGCTAAAATTTGATGGTTTCGTTGCACTTTCCGAGCCCGTAGGGTATCTGATTGGCTTAAAAGTACAAGAAAACACTTCAAAAGTGACGTTTCTGAAGAATTTTAACAGTTTTCTGGTATCTACGAACGCCAGAATGCATAAAATTGACCTAAACGTCTCCTTTTCCTATTCTGAGTCGATTCTGCATGCTTTAAGTGTGTTTGGTGGCTCAGAACCATCAAAAAACGTTGAAATATAGTTCAAATTCAATAAAAATCGACAAAAATACAGTTTCTAGCTAAAATTTGATGGTTTCGTTGCACTTTCCGAGCCCGTAGGGTATCTGATTGGCTTAAAAGTACAAGAAAACACTTCAAAAGTGACGTTTCTGAAGAATTTTAACAGTTTTCTTGTATCTACGAACGCCAGAATGCATAAAATTGACCTAAACGTCTCCTTTTCCTATTCTGAGTCGATTCTGCATGCTTTAAGTGTGTTTGGTGGCTCAGAACCATCAAAAAACGTTGAAATATATTTCAAATTCAATAAAAATCAACAAAAATACAGTTTCTAGCTAAAATTTGATGGTTTCGTTGCACTTTCCGAGCCCGTTGGGTATCTGATTGGCTTAAAAGTACAAGAAAACACTTCAAAAGTGACGTTTCTGAAGAATTTTAACAGTTTTCTTGTATCTACGAACGCCAGAATGCATAAAATTGACCTAAACGTCTCCTTTTCCTATTCTGAGTCGATTCTGCATGCTTTAAGTGTGTTTGGTGGCTCAGAACCATCAAAAAACGTTGAAATATAGTTCAAATTCAATAAAAATCGACAAAAATACAGTTTCTAGCTAAAATTTGATGGTTTCGTTGCACTTTCCGAGCCCGTAGGGTATCTGATTGGCTTAAAAGTACAAGAAAACACTTCAAAAGTGACGTTTCTGAAGAATTTTAACAGTTTTCTTGTATCTACGAACGCCAGAATGCATAAAATTGACCTAAACGTCTCCTTTTCCTATTCTGAGTCGATTCTGCATGCTTTAAGTGTGTTTGGTGGCTCAGAACCATCAAAAAACGTTGAAATATAGTTCAAATTCAATAAAAATCGACAAAAATACAGTTTCTAGCTAAAATTTGATGGTTTCGTTGCACTTTCCGAGCCCGTAGGGTATCTGATTGGCTTAAAAGTACAAGAAAACACTTCAAAAGTGACGTTTCTGAAGAATTTTAACAGTTTTCTTGTATCTACGAACGCCAGAATGCATAAAATTGACCTAAACGTCTCCTTTTCCTATTCTGAGTCGATTCTGCATGCTTTAAGTGTGTTTGGTGGCTCAGAACCATCAAAAAACGTTGAAATATAGTTCAAATTCAATAAAAATCGACAAAAATACAGTTTCTAGCTAAAATTTGATGGTTTCGTTGCACTTTCCGAGCCCGTAGGGTATCTGATTGGCTTAAAAGTACAAGAAAACACTTCAAAAGTGACGTTTCTGAAGAATTTTAACAGTTTTCTTGTATCTACGAACGCCAGAATGCATAAAATTGACCTAAACGTCTCCTTTTCCTATTCTGAGTCGATTCTGCATGCTTTAAGTGTGTTTGGTGGCTCAGAACCATCAAAAAACGTTAAAATATAGTTCAAATTCAATAAAAATCGACAAAAATACAGTTTCTAGCTAAAATTTGATGGTTTCGTTGCACTTTCCGAGCCCGTAGGGTATCTGATTGGCTTAAAAGTACAAGAAAACACTTCAAAAGTGACGTTTCTGAAGAATTTTAACAGTTTTCTTGTATCTACGAACGTCAGAATGCATAAAATTGACCTAAACGTCTCCTTTTCCTATTCTGAGTCGATTCTGCATGCTTTAAGTGTGTTTGGTGGCTCAGAACCATCAAAAAACGTTGAAATATAGTTCAAATTCAATAAAAATCGACAAAAATACAGTTTCTAGCTAAAATTTGATGGTTTCGTTGCACTTTCCGAGCCCGTAGGGTATCTGATTGGCTTAAAAGTACAAGAAAACACTTCAAAAGTGACGTTTCTGAAGAATTTTAACAGTTTTCTTGTATCTACGAACGCCAGAATGCATAAAATTGACCTAAACGTCTCCTTTTCCTATTCTGAGTCGATTCTGCATGCTTTAAGTGTGTTTGGTGGCTCAGAACCATCAAAAAACGTTGAAATATTGTTCAAATTCAATAAAAATCGACAAAAATACAGTTTCTAGCTAAAATTTGATGGTTTCGTTGCACTTTCCGAGCCCGGAGGGTATCTGATTGGCTTAAAAGTACAAGAAAACACTTCAAAAGTGACGTTTCTGAAGAATTTTAACAGTTTTCTTGTATCTACGAACGCCAGAATGCATAAAATTGACCTAAACGTCTCCTTTTCCTATTCTGAGTCGATTCTGCATGCTTTAAGTGTGTTTGGTGGCTCAGAACCATCAAAAAACGTTGAAATATAGTTCAAATTCATTAAAAATCGACAAAAATACAGTTTCTAGCTAAAATTTGATGGTTTCGTTGCACTTTCCGAGCCCGTAGGGTATCTGATTGGCTTAAAAGTACAAGAAAACACTTCAAAAGTGACGTTTCTGAAGAATTTTAACAGTTTTCTTGTATCTACAAACGCCAGAATGCATAAAATTGACCTAAACGTCTCCTTTTCCTATTCTGAGTCGATTCAGCATGCTTTAAGTGTGTTTGGTGGCTCAGAACCATCAAAAAACGTTGAAATATAGTTCAAATTCAATAAAAATCGACAAAAATACAGTTTCTAGCTAAAATTTGATGGTTTCGTTGCACTTTCCGAGCCCCTAGGGTATCTGATTGGCTTAAAAGTACAAGAAAACACTTCAAAAGTGACGTTTCTGAAGAATTTTAACAGTTTTCTTGTATCTACGAACGCCAGAATGCATAAAATTGACCTAAACGTCTCCTTTTCCTATTCTGAGTCGATTCTGCATGCTTTAAGTGTGTTTGGTGGCTCAGAACCATCAAAAAACGTTGAAATATAGTTCAAATTCAATAAAAATCGACAAAAATACAGTTTCTAGCTAAAATTTGATGGTTTCGTTGCACTTTCCGAGCCCGTAGGGTATCTGATTGGCTTAAAAGTACAAGAAAACACTTCAAAAGTGACGTTTCTGAAGAATTTTAACAGTTTTCTTGTATCTACGAACGCCAGAATGCATAAAATTGACCTAAACGTCTCCTTTTCCTATTCTGAGTCGATTCTGCATGCTTTAAGTGTGTTTGGTGGCTCAGAACCATCAAAAAACGTTGAAATATAGTTCAAATTCAATAAAAATCGACAAAAATACAGTTTCTAGCTAAAATTTGATGGTTTCGTTGCACTTTCCGAGCCCGTAGGGTATCTGATTGGCTTAAAAGTACAAGAAAACACTTCAAAAGTGACGTTTCTGAAGAATTTTAACAGTTTTCTTGTATCTACGAACGCCAGAATGCATAAAATTGACCTAAACGTCTCCTTTTCCTATTCTGAGTCGATTCTGCATGCTTTAAGTGTGTTTGGTGGCTCAGAACCATCAAAAAACGTTGAAATATAGTTCAAATTCAATAAAAATCGACAAAAATACAGTTTCTAGCTAAAATTTGATGGTTTCGTTGCACTTTCCGAGCCCGTAGGGTATCTGATTGGCTTAAAAGTCCAAGAAAACACTTCAAAAGTGACGTTTCTGAAGAATTTTAACAGTTTTCTTGTATCTACGAACGCCAGAATGCATAAAATTGACCTAAACGTCTCCTTTTCCTATTCTCAGTCGATTCTGCATGCTTTAAGTGTGTTTGGTGGCTCAGAACCATCAAAAAACGTTGAAATATAGTTCAAATTCAATAAAAATCGACAAAAATACAGTTTCTAGCTAAAATTTGATGGTTTCGTTGCACTTTCCGAGCCCGTAGGGTATCTGATTGGCTTAAAAGTACAAGAAAACACTTCAAAAGTGACGTTTCTGAAGAATTTTAACAGTTTTCTTGTATCTACGAACGCCAGAATGCATAAAATTGACCTAAACGTCTCCTTTTCCTATTCTGAGTCGATTCTGCATGCTTTAAGTGTGTTTGGTGGCTCAGAACCATCAAAAAACGTTGAAATATAGTTCAAATTCAATAAAAATCGACAAAAATACAGTTTCTAGCTAAAATTTGATGGTTTCGTTGCACTTTCCGAGCCCGTAGGGTATCTGATTGGCTTAAAAGTACAAGAAAACACTTCAAAAGTGACGTTTCTGAAGAATTTTAACAGTTTTCTTGTATCTACGAACGCCAGAATGCATAAAATTGACCTAAACGTCTCCTTTTCCTATTCTGAGTCGATTCTGCATGCTTTAAGTGTGTTTGGTGGTTCAGAACCATCAAAAAACGTTGAAATATAGTTCAAATTCAATAAAAATCGACAAAAATACAGTTTCTAGCTAAAATTTGATGGTTTCGTTGCACTTTCCGAGCCCGTAGGGTATCTGATTGGCTTAACAGTACAAGAAAACACTTCAAAAGTGACGTTTCTGAAGAATTTTAACAGTTTTCTTGTATCTACGAACGCCAGAATGCATAAAATTGACCTAAACATCTCCTTTTCCTATTCTGAGTCGATTCTGCATGCTTTAAGTGTGTTTGGTGGCTCAGAACCATCAAAAAACGTTGAAATATAGTTCAAATTCAATAAAAATCGACAAAAATACAGTTTCTAGCTAAAATTTGATGGTTTCGTTGCACTTTCCGAGCCCGTAGGGTATCTGATTGGCTTAAAAGTACAAGAAAACACTTCAAAAGTGACGTTTCTGAAGAATTTTAACAGTTTTCCTGTATCTACGAACGCCAGAATGCATAAAATTGACCTAAACGTCTCCTTTTCCTATTCTGAGTCGATTCTGCATGCTTTAAGTGTGTTTGGTGGCTCAGAACCATCAAAAAACGTTGAAATATAGTTCAAATTCAATAAAAATCGACAAAAATACAGTTTCTAGCTAAAATTTGATGGTTTCGTTGCACTTTCCGAGCCCGTAGGGTATCTGATTGGCTTAAAAGTACAAGAAAACACTTCAAAAGTGACGTTTCTGAAGAATTTTAACAGTTTTCTTGTATCTACGAACGCCAGAATGCATAAAATTGACCTAAACGTCTCCTTTTCCTATTATGAGTCGATTCTGCATGCTTTAAGTGTGTTTGGTGGCTCAGAACCATCAAAAAACGTTGAAATATAGTTCAAATTCAATAAAAATCGACAAAAATACAGTTTCTAGCTAAAATTTGATGGTTTCGTTGCACTTTCCGAGCCCGTTGGGTATCTGATTGGCTTAAAAGTACAAGAAAACACTTCAAAAGTGACGTTTCTGAAGAATTTTAACAGTTTTCTTGTATCTACGAACGCCAGAATGCATAAAATTGACCTAAACGTCTCCTTTTCCTATTCTGAGTCGATTCTGCATGCTTTAAGTGTGTTTGGTGGCTCAGAACCATCAAAAAACTTCAAAAGTGACGTTTCTGAAGAATTTTAACAGTTTTCTTGTATCTACGAACGCCAGAATGCATAAAATTGACCTAAACGTCTCCTTTTCCTATTCTGAGTCGATTCTGCATGCTTTAAGTGTGTTTGGTGGCTCAGAACCATCAAAAAACGTTGAAATATAGTTCAAATTCAATAAAAATCGACAAAAATACAGTTTCTAGCTAAAATTTGATGGTTTCGTTGCACTTTCCGAGCCCGTTGGGTATCTGATTGGCTTAAAAGTACAAGAAAACACTTCAAAAGTGACGTTTCTGAAGAATTTTAACAGTTTTCTTGTATCTACGAACGCCAGAATGCATAAAATTGACCTAAACGTCTCCTTTTCCTATTCTGAGTCGATTCTGCATGCTTTAAGTGTGTTTGGTGGCTCAGAACCATCAAAAAACGTTGAAATATAGTTCAAATTCAATAAAAATCGACAAAAATACAGTTTCTAGCTAAAATTTGATGGTTTCGTTGCACTTTCCGAGCCCGTAGGGTATCTGATTGGCTTAAAAGTACAAGAAAACACTTCAAAAGTGACGTTTCTGAAGAATTTTAACAGTTTTCTTGTATCTACGAACGCCAGAATGCATAAAATTGACCTAAACGTCTCCTTTTCCTATTCTGAGTCGATTCTGCATGCTTTAAGTGTGTTTGGTGGCTCAGAACCATCAAAAAACGTTGAAATATAGTTCAAATTCAATAAAAATCGACAAAAATACAGTTTCTAGCTAAAATTTGATGGTTTCGTTGCACTTTCCGAGCCCGTAGGGTATCTGATTGGCTTAAAAGTACAAGAAAACACTTCAAAAGTGACGTTTCTGAAGAATTTTAACAGTTTTCTTGTATCTACGAACGCCAGAATGCATAAAAATTGACCTAAACGTCTCCTTTTCCTATTCTGAGTCGATTCTGCATGCTTTAAGTGTGTTTGGTGGCTCAGAACCATCAAAAAACGTTGAAATATAGTTCAAATTCAATAAAAATCGACAAAAATACAGTTTCTAGCTAAAATTTGATGGTTTCGTTGCACTTTCCGAGCCCGTAGGGTATCTGATTGGCTTAAAAGTACAAGAAAACACTTCAAAAGTGACGTTTCTGAAGAATTTTAACAGTTTTCTTGTATCTACGAACGCCAGAATGCATAAAATTGACCTAAACGTCTCCTTTTCCTATTCTGAGTCGATTCTGCATGCTTTAAGTGTGTTTGGTGGCTCAGAACCATCAAAAAACGTTGAAATATAGTTCAAATTCAATAAAAATCGACAAAAATACAGTTTCTAGCTAAAATTTGATGGTTTCGTTGCACTTTCCGAGCCCGTAGGGTATCTGATTGGCTTAAAAGTACAAGAAAACACTTCAAAAGTGACGTTTCTGAAGAATTTTAACAGTTTTCTTGTATCTACGAACGCCAGAATGCATAAAATTGACCTAAACGTCTCCTTTTCCTATTCTGAGTCGATTCTGCATGCTTTAAGTGTGTTTGGTGGCTCAGAACCATCAAAAAACGTTGAAATATAGTTCAAATTCAATAAAAATCGACAAAAATACAGTTTCTAGCTAAAATTTGATGGTTTCGTTGCACTTTCCGAGCCCGTAGGGTATCTGATTGGCTTAAAAGTACAAGAAAACACTTCAAAAGTGACGTTTCTGAAGAATTTTAACAGTTTTCTTGTATCTACGAACGCCAGAATGCATAAAATTGACCTAAACGTCTCCTTTTCCTATTCTGAGTCGATTCTGCATGCTTTAAGTGTGTTTGGTGGCTCAGAACCATCAAAAAACGTTGAAATATAGTTCAAATTCAATAAAAATCGACAAAAATACAGTTTCTAGCTAAAATTTGATGGTTTCGTTGCACTTTCCGAGCCCGTAGGGTATCTGATTGGCTTAAAAGTACAAGAAAACACTTCAAAAGTGACGTTTCTGAAGAATTTTAACAGTTTTCTTGTATCTACGAACGCCAGAATGCATAAAATTGACCTAAACGTCTCCTTTTCCTATTCTGAGTCTATTCTGCATGCTTTAAGTGTGTTTGGTGGCTCAGAACCATCAAAAAACGTTGAAATATAGTTCAAATTCAATAAAAATCGACAAAAATACAGTTTCTAGCTAAAATTTGATGGTTTCGTTGCACTTTCCGAGCCCGTAGGGTATCTGATTGGCTTAAAAGTACAAGAAAACACTTCAAAAGTGACGTTTCTGAAGAATTTTAACAGTTTTCTTGTATCTACGAACGCCAGAATGCATAAAATTGACCTAAACGTCTCCTTTTCCTATTCTTAGTCGATTCTGCATGCTTTAAGTGTGTTTGGTGGCTCAGAACCATCAAAAAACGTTGAAATATAGTTCAAATTCAATAAAAATCGACAAAAATACAGTTTCTAGCTAAAATTTGATGGTTTCGTTGCACTTTCCGAGCCCGTTGGGTATCAGATTGGCTTAAAAGTACAAGAAAACACTTCAAAAGTGACGTTTCTGAAGAATTTTAACAGTTTTCTTGTATCTACGAACGCCAGAATGCATAAAATTGACCTAAACGTCTCCTTTTCCTATTCTGAGTCGATTCTGCATGCTTTAAGTGTGTTTGGTGGCTCAGAACCATCAAAAAACGTTGAAATATAGTTCAAATTCAATAAAAATCGACAAAAATACAGTTTCTAGCTAAAATTTGATGGTTTCGTTGCACTTTCCGAGCCCGTAGGGTATCTGATTGGCTTAAAAGTACAAGAAAACACTTCAAAAGTGACGTTTCTGAAGAATTTTAACAGTTTTCTTGTATCTACGAACGCCAGAATGCATAAAATTGACCTAAACGCCTCCTTTTCCTATTCTGAGTCGATTCTGCATGCTTTAAGTGTGTTTGGTGGCTCAGAACCATCAAAAAACGTTGAAATATAGTTCAAATTCAATAAAAATCGACAAAAATACAGTTTCTAGCTAAAATTTGATGGTTTCGTTGCACTTTCCGAGCCCGTAGGTTATCTGATTGGCTTAAAAGTACAAGAAAACAGTTCAAAAGTGACGTTTCTGAAGAATTTTAACAGTTTTCTTGTATCTACGAACGCCAGAATGCATAAAATTGACCTAAACTTCTCCTTTTCCTATTCTGAGTCGATTCTGCATGCTTTAAGTGTGTTTGGTGGCTCAGAACTATCAAAAAACGTTGAAATATAGTTCAAATTCAATAAAAATCGACAAAAATAAAGTTTCTAGCTAAAATTTGATGGTTTCGTTGCACTTTCCGAGCCCGTAGGGTATCTGATTGGCTTAAAAGTACAAGAAAACACTTCAAAAGTGACGTTTCTGAAGAATTTTAACAGTTTTCTTGTATCTACGAACGCCAGAATGCATAAAATTGACCTAAACGTCTCCTTTTCCTATACTGAGTCGATTCTGCATGCTTTAAGTGTGTTTGGTGGCTCAGAACCATCAAAAAACGTTGAAATATAGTTCAAATTCAATAAAAATCGACAAAAATACAGTTTCTAGCTAAAATTTGATGGTTTCGTTGCACTTTCCGAGCCCGTAGGGTATCTGATTGGCTTAAAAGTACAAGAAAGCACTTCAAAAGTGACGTTTCTGAAGAATTTTAACAGTTTTCTTGTATCTACGAACGCCAGAATGCATAAAATTGACCTAAACGTCTCCTTTTCCTATTCTGAGTCGATTCTGCATGCTTTAAGTGTGTTTGGTGGCTCAGAACCATCAAAAAACGTTGAAATATAGTTCAAATTCAATAAAAATCGACAAAAATACAGTTTCTAGCTAAAATTTGATGGTTTCGTTGCACTTTCCGAGCCCGTAGGGTATCTGATTGGCTTAAAAGTACAAGAAAACACTTCAAAAGTGACGTTTCTGAAGAATTTTAACAGTTTTCTTGTATCTACGAACGCCAGAATGCATAAAATTGACCTAAACGTCTCCTTTTCCTATTCTGAGTCGATTCTGCATGCTTTAAGTGTGTTTGGTGGCTCAGAACCATCAAAAAACGTTGAAATATAGTTCAAATTCAATAAAAATCGACAAAAATACAGTTTCTAGCTAAAATTTGATGGTTTCGTTGCACTTTCCGAGCCCGTAGGGTATCTGATTGGCTTAAAAGTACAAGAAAACACTTCAAAAGTGACGTTTCTGAAGAATTTTAACAGTTTTCTTGTATCTACGAACGCCAGAATGCATAAAATTGACCTAAACGTCTCCTTTTCCTATTCTGAGTCGATTCTGCATGCTTTAAGTGTGTTTGGTGGCTCAGAACCATCAAAAAACGTTGAAATATAGTTCAAATTCAATAAAAATCGACAAAAATACAGTTTCTAGCTAAAATTTGATGGTTTCGTTGCACTTTCCGAGCCCGTAGGGTATCTGATTGGCTTAAAAGTACAAGAAAACACTTCAAAAGTGACGTTTCTGAAGAATTTTAACAGTTTTCTTGTATCTACGAACGCCAGAATGCATAAAATTGACCTAAACGTCTCCTTTTCCTATTCTGAGTCGATTCTGCATGCTTTAAGTGTGTTTGGTGGCTCAGAACCATCAAAAAACGTTGAAATATAGTTCAAATTCAATAAAAATCGACAAAAATACAGTTTCTAGCTAAAATTTGATGGTTTCGTTGCACTTTCCGAGCCCGTAGGGTATCTGATTGGCTTAAAAGTACAAGAAAACACTTCAAAAGTGACGTTTCTGAAGAATTTTAACAGTTTTCTTGTATCTACGAACGCCAGAATGCATAAAATTGACCTAAACGTCTCCTTTTCCTATTCTGAGTCGATTCTGCATGCTTTAAGTGTGTTTGGTGGCTCAGAACCATCAAAAAACGTTGAAATATAGTTCAAATTCAATAAAAATCGACAAAAATACAGTTTCTAGCTAAAATTTGATGGTTTCGTTGCACTTTCCGAGCCCGTAGGGTATCTGATTGGCTTAAAAGTACAAGAAAACACTTCAAAAGTGACGTTTCTGAAGAATTTTAACAGTTTTCTTGTATCTACGAACGCCAGAATGCATAAAATTGACCTAAACGTCTCCTTTTCCTATTCTTAGTCGATTCTGCATGCTTTAAGTGTGTTTGGTGGCTCAGAACCATCAAAAAACGTTGAAATATAGTTCAAATTCAATAAAAATCGACAAAAATACAGTTTCTAGCTAAAATTTGATGGTTTCGTTGCACTTTCCGAGCCCGTAGGGTATCTGATTGGCTTAAAAGTACAAGAAAACACTTCAAAAGTGACGTTTCTGAAGAATTTTAACAGTTTTCTTGTATCTACGAACGCCAGAATGCATAAAATTGACCTAAACGTCTCCTTTTCCTATTCTGAGTCTATTCTGCATGCTTTAAGTGTGTTTGGTGGCTCAGAACCATCAAAAAACGTTGAAATATAGTTCAAATTCAATAAAAATCGACAAAAATACAGTTTCTAGCTAAAATTTGATGGTTTCGTTGCACTTTCCGAGCCCGTAGGGTATCTGATTGGCTTAAAAGTACAAGAAAACACTTCAAAAGTGACGTTTCTGAAGAATTTTAACAGTTTTCTTGTATCTACGAACGCCAGAATGCATAAAATTGACCTAAACGTCTCCTTTTCCTATTCTTAGTCGATTCTGCATGCTTTAAGTGTGTTTGGTGGCTCAGAACCATCAAAAAACGTTGAAATATAGTTCAAATTCAATAAAAATCGACAAAAATACAGTTTCTAGCTAAAATTTGATGGTTTCGTTGCACTTTCCGAGCCCGTAGGGTATCAGATTGGCTTAAAAGTACAAGAAAACACTTCAAAAGTGACGTTTCTGAAGAATTTTAACAGTTTTCTTGTATCTACGAACGCCAGAATGCATAAAATTGACCTAAACGTCTCCTTTTCCTATTCTGAGTCGATTCTGCATGCTTTAAGTGTGTTTGGTGGCTCAGAACCATCAAAAAACGTTGAAATATAGTTCAAATTCAATAAAAATCGACAAAAATACAGTTTCTAGCTAAAATTTGATGGTTTCGTTGCACTTTCCGAGCCCGTAGGGTATCTGATTGGCTTAAAAGTACAAGAAAACACTTCAAAAGTGACGTTTCTGAAGAATTTTAACAGTTTTCTTGTATCTACGAACGCCAGAATGCATAAAATTGACCTAAACGCCTCCTTTTCCTATTCTGAGTCGATTCTGCATGCTTTAAGTGTGTTTGGTGGCTCAGAACCATCAAAAAACGTTGAAATATAGTTCAAATTCAATAAAAATCGACAAAAATACAGTTTCTAGCTAAAATTTGATGGTTTCGTTGCACTTTCCGAGCCCGTAGGGTATCTGATTGGCTTAAAAGTACAAGAAAACACTTCAAAAGTGACGTTTCTGAAGAATTTTAACAGTTTTCTTGTATCTACGAACGCCAGAATGCATAAAATTGACCTAAACGTCTCCTTTTCCTATTCTGAGTCGATTCTGCATGCTTTAAGTGTGTTTGGTGGCTCAGAACCATCAAAAAACGTTGAAATATAGTTCAAATTCAATAAAAATCGACAAAAATACAGTTTCTAGCTAAAATTTGATGGTTTCGTTGCACTTTCCGAGCCCGTAGGGTATCTGATTGGCTTAAAAGTACAAGAAAACACTTCAAAAGTGACGTTTCTGAAGAATTTTAACAGTTTTCTTGTATCTACGAACGCCAGAATGCATAAAATTGATCTAAACGTCTCCTTTTCCTATTCTGAGTCGATTCTGCATGCTTTAAGTGTGTTTGGTGGCTCAGAACCATCAAAAAACGTTGAAATATTGTTCAAATTCAATAAAAATCGACAAAAATACAGTTTCTAGCTAAAATTTGATGGTTTCGTTGCACTTTCCGAGCCCGTAGGGTATCTGATTGGCTTAAAAGTACAAGAAAACACTTCAAAAGTGACGTTTCTGAAGAATTTTAACAGTTTTCTTGTATCTACGAACGCCAGAATGCATAAAATTGACCTAAACGTCTCCTTTTCCTATTCTGAGTCGATTCTGCATGCTTTAAGTGTGTTTGGTGGCTCAGAACCATCAAAAAACGTTGAAATATAGTTCAAATTCAATAAAAATCGACAAAAATACTGTTTCTAGCTAAAATTTGATGGTTTCGTTGCACTTTCCGAGCCGTAGGGTATCTGATTGGCTTAAAAGTACAAGAAAACACTTCAAAAGTGACGTTTCTGAAGAATTTTAACAGTTTTCTTGTATCTACGAACGCCAGAATGCATAAAATTGACCTAAACGTTTCCTTTTCCTATTCTGAGTCGATTCTGCATGCTTTAAGTGTGTTTGGTGGCTCAGAACCATCAAAAAACGTTGAAATATTGTTCAAATTCAATAAAAATCGACAAAAATACAGTTTCTAGCTAAAATTTGATGGTTTCGTTGCACTTTCCGAGCCCGTAGGGTATCTGATTGGCTTAAAAGTACAAGAAAACACTTCAAAAGTGACGTTTCTGAAGAATTTTAACAGTTTTCTTGTATCTACGAACGCCAGAATGCATAAAATTGACCTAAACGTCTCCTTTTCCTATTCTGAGTCGATTCTGCATGCTTTAAGTGTGTTTGGTGGCTCAGAACCATCAAAAAACGTTGAAATATAGTTCAAATTCAATAAAAATCGACAAAAATACAGTTTCTAGCTAAAATTTGATGGTTTCGTTGCACTTTTCCGAGCCCGTAGGGTATCTGATTGGCTTAAAAGTACAAGAAAACACTTCAAAAGTGACGTTTCTGAAGAATTTTAACAGTTTTCTTGTATCTACGAACGCCAGAATGCATAAAATTGACCTAAACGTCTCCTTTTCCTATTCTGAGTCGATTCTGCATGCTTTAAGTGTGTTTGGTGGCTCAGAACCATCAAAAAACGTTGAAATATAGTTCAAATTCAATAAAAATCGACAAAAATACAGTTTCTAGCTAAAATTTGATGGTTTCGTTGCACTTTCCGAGCCCGTAGGGTATCTGATTGGCTTAAAAGTACAAGAAAACACTTCAAAAGTGACGTTTCTGAAGAATTTTAACAGTTTTCTTGTATCTACGAACGCCAGAATGCATAAAATTGACCTAAACGTCTCCTTTTCCTATTCTGAGTCGATTCTGCATGCTTTAAGTGTGTTTGGTGGCTCAGAACCATCAAAAAACGTTGAAATATAGTTCAAATTCAATAAAAATCGACAAAAATACAGTTTCTAGCTAAAATTTGATGGTTTCGTTGCACTTTCCGAGCCCGTAGGGTATCTGATTGGCTTAAAAGTACAAGAAAACACTTCAAAAGTGACGTTTCTGAAGAATTTTAACAGTTTTCTTGTATCTACGAACGCCAGAATGCATAAAATTGACCTAAACGTCTCCTTTTCCTATTCTGAGTCGATTCTGCATGCTTTAAGTGTGTTTGGTGGCTCAGAACCATCAAAAAACGTTGAAATATAGTTCAAATTCAATAAAAATCGACAAAAATACAGTTTCTAGCTAAAATTTGATGGTTTCGTTGCACTTTCCGAGCCCGTAGGGTATCTGATTGGCTTAAAAGTACAAGAAAACACTTCAAAAGTGACGTTTCTGAAGAATTTTAACAGTTTTCTTGTATCTACGAACGCCAGAATGCATAAAATTGACCTAAACGTCTCCTTTTCCTATTCTGAGTCGATTCTGCATGCTTTAAGTGTGTTTGGTGGCTCAGAACCATCAAAAAACGTTGAAATATAGTTCAAATTCAATAAAAATCGACAAAAATACAGTTTCTAGCTAAAATTTGATGGTTTCGTTGCACTTTCCGAACCCGTTGGGTATCTGATTGGCTTAAAAGTACAAGAAAACACTTCAAAAGTGACGTTTCTGAAGAATTTTAACAGTTTTCTTGTATCTACGAACGCCAGAATGCATAAAATTGACCTAAACGTCTCCTTTTCCTATTCTGAGTCGATTCTGCATGCTTTAAGTGTGTTTGGTGGCTCAGAACCATCAAAAAACGTTGAAATATAGTTCAAATTCAATAAAAATCGACAAAAATACAGTTTCTAGCTAAAATTTGATGGTTTCGTTGCACTTTCCGAGCCCGTAGGGTATCTGATTGGCTTAAAAGTACAAGAAAACACTTCAAAAGTGACGTTTCTGAAGAATTTTAACAGTTTTCTTGTATCTACGAACGCCAGAATGCATAAAATTGACCTAAACGTCTCCTTTTCCTATTCTGAGTCGATTCTGCATGCTTTAAGTGTGTTTGGTGGCTCAGAACCATCAAAAAACGTTGAAATATAGTTCAAATTCAATAAAAATCGACAAAAATACAGTTTCTAGCTAAAATTTGATGGTTTCGTTGCACTTTCCGAGCCCGTAGGGTATCTGATTGGCTTAAAAGTACAAGAAAACACTTCAAAAGTGACGTTTCTGAAGAATTTTAACAGTTTTCTTGTATCTACGAACGCCAGAATGCATAAAATTGACCTAAACGTCTCCTTTTCCTATTCTGAGTCGATTCTGCATGCTTTAAGTGTGTTTGGTGGCTCAGAACCATCAAAAAACGTTGAAATATAGTTCAAATTCAATAAAAATCGACAAAAATACAGTTTCTAGCTAAAATTTGATGGTTTCGTTGCACTTTCCGAGCCCGTAGGGTATCTGATTGGCTTAAAAGTACAAGAAAACACTTCAAAAGTGACGTTTCTGAAGAATTTTAACAGTTTTCTTGTATCTACGAACGCCAGAATGCATAAAATTGACCTAAACGTCTCCTTTTCCTATTCTGAGTCGATTCTGCATGCTTTAAGTGTGTTTGGTGGCTCAGAACCATCAAAAAACGTTGAAATATAGTTCAAATTCAATAAAAATCGACAAAAATACAGTTTCTAGCTAAAATTTGATGGTTTCGTTGCACTTTCCGAGCCCGTAGGGTATCTGATTGGCTTAAAAGTACAAGAAAACACTTCAAAAGTGACGTTTCTGAAGAATTTTAACAGTTTTCTTGTATCTACGAACGCCAGAATGCATAAAATTGACCTAAACGTCTCCTTTTCCTATTCTGAGTCGATTCTGCATGCTTTAAGTGTGTTTGGTGGCTCAGAACCATCAAAAAACGTTGAAATATAGTTCAAATTCAATAAAAATCGACAAAAATACAGTTTCTAGCTAAAATTTGATGGTTTCGTTGCACTTTCCGAGCCCGTAGGGTATCTGATTTGCTTAAAAGTACAAGAAAACACTTCAAAAGTGACGTTTCTGAAGAATTTTAACAGTTTTCTTGTATCTACGAACGCCAGAATGCATAAAATTGACCTAAACGTCTCCTTTTCCTATTCTGAGTCGATGCTGCATGCTTTAAGTGTGTTTGGTGGCTCAGAACCATCAAAAAACGTTGAAATATAGTTCAAATTCAATAAAAATCGACAAAAATACAGTTTCTAGCTAAAATTTGATGGTTTCGTTGCACTTTCCGAGCCCGTAGGGTATCTGATTGGCCTAAAAGTACAAGAAAACACTTCAAAAGTGACGTTTCTGAAGAATTTTAACAGTTTTCTTGTATCTACGAACGCCAGAATGCATAAAATTGACCTAAACGTCTCCTTTTCCTATTCTGAGTCGATTCTGCATGCTTTAAGTGTGTTTGGTGGCTCAGAACTATCAAAAAACGTTGAAATATAGTTCAAATTCAATAAAAATCGACAAAAATACAGTTTCTAGCTAAAATTTGATGGTTTCGTTGCACTTTCCGAGCCCGTAGGGTATCTGATTGGCTTAAAAGTACAAGAAAACAATTCAAAAGTAACGTTTCTGAAGAATTTTAACAGTTTTCTTGTATCTACGAACGCCAGAATGCATAAAATTGACCTAAACGTCTCCTTTTCCTATTCTGAGTCGATTCTGCATGCTTTAAGTGTGTTTGGTGGCTCAGAACCATCAAAAAACTTTGAAATATAGTTCAAATTCAATAAAAATCGACAAAAATACAGTTTCTAGCTAAAATGTGATGGTTTCGTTGCACTTTCCGAGCCCGTTGGGTATCTGATTGGCTTAAAAGTACAAGAAAACACTTCAAAAGTGACGTTTCTGAAGAATTTTAACAGTTTTCTTGTATCTACGAACGCCAGAATGCATAAAATTGACCTAAACGTCTCCTTTTCCTATT